>NC_089203.1:4528766-4628766 GCF_963930695.1 Labrus bergylta | reverse complement strand
CTCAAACTTGGTAGTTTAAATTGCAAGTAGTCAATTTATACCTTCGCAGCATGCTATTTCATTCTTCTCAATTTTTCTGGAGCCTCTTTGCCTCACAAAACATTTTCTTCCCTCAGTGAGGGTTTTTTGTTCTTTCCCCCCCACTTATCTGCTTGCTCCCATCCACGTACCTCCTCCTTCTACATGCCTCCAGAACTGAAACACCAAGGGAGAGCAGGTGAAGGGAGAGAGAGAGAGAGAGAGAGAGAAAGAGAGGACAGGAGGAGAATAAATGCAGAGAGAAGGTGTGCTATAAGGTGCCCCCATGGGTTGAACATGGTCATTTGTCATAAGGCTGAAAGCTTAAGAAAAGACTAGTTAACCTTTACAGCTGATCCCCGTGAGACGCAGGAAAAAACAGAGCCCAGCAAAACACCTTCAGGAGTGCAGGACTCGTAAAGTCCGTGCACACACATGCATGAATGGCCCCTCGCAATATAGGCCGAGGAATCCTGAATCGATAGCTGTGAACCTGCTCTACGAGAAGCGAGAGAAGGTTACCATTTTCTCTTCACTTCCCCCTCCCTACTTCCTCTCTTTTCCCCCAACGAGAGGCCTTGTTGTCTCCACGGTCCTTTTCCCTTCCTCCTTCATCCCCCCCACCCCCCCAATTCTTGTCATGCCCACACCCTGCCAGAGTAATTAATCACCTTGTGCTAATGAGCTATTAACTAATGACAGATTGACATGCCTCTGCCTGTGTGCGCATGTCTTTGTGTGTGTCAGTGTGTCTGCGCTAGCATGTGTGAGTGTTGCCAGAGCCACCCTCTGCACACTAATGTGATTAATAAGGTTAAGCTCTTATTAGGGAGGGAGCACCAGTGCACACACACACACACACACACACACACACACACACACACACACACACACACACACACACACACACACACACACACACACACACACACACACACACACACACACACACACACGCACACACGCACACACCTGTACACACACAAGCCAACACCCATGCCTGCACAGATGAAACAATCCCAAATTGACTCCATCCACAGGGCAGACAATGAGTATGTTGGCCGGCTGGAAGTCTGCATATAAATAAAACTGGGGCAAAGAAAGAAATCACATCAAATGCTTTCTACCTTTCACCATATATTCTCATTACCCAGAGGCTGACTCTGCTAAACACTAATCACATCTCAGGGAAAAATAGGAAAGCACTGGAGAAATGCACATCACAACAGCAAGGAAACAGAAACCTACAAGCCCCCTTTTTGTGGTTTCTGTGTCAAGTTTCCAGACATTTGTCAACATTATTTACTCATGCTGCAGAGGACTAATTCGTCAGTAGAGCTGAGCCTACTCTTAAAATGTTCTGGTACCTTTTTTTGTCTGTACAACACAGATTCAGGGCTGATTTTCAAAGTTGCAAAGTTTTTTTTCTGTGTAATACTTTGCACATCTGTTGAGTTCGACGCAATCAAACAATCTGGACATGACTATTCATATTCAAAAAGGACAATCCACACACTACTTTTGGTTTATGCTTTCCTACTCATACTTTCCGTTGCTGAGCTGGTATGACACCATTGATAAGGGACGGGGAGAGATTACATTCTCTTGTAAAATTTGTAACAGAGCTTCTGGACGTTGAGAATAAGGAACACAGCCTCCGACTGGTCACTAGACTCAACACAAGGCATGAGCATGTGGCTAAGTGAAAGGCCTACAGAAAAATTAGCAGGGATTGAACAAATTTGCATGAATTTTGCAATTGCAATATTGCAAAGTCCTGGAGGGCCTGAAAAAAAAGATTCATTACAGACATTTTACTGGCTTTGAGTTTTTTTTACACTTTCTGCTAGTTCTACTCTTTTTTTCCCAAATTACTTCAAAACAGTTTAATTTTTTTGGCCTAAATATTATGGTTTTGGGTTTCTGCATTGACTGGCATCCTTGCTAATAACCAAAAGCATAATTGAGGTAGTAATGGGTTCTGATACTGGTACCAATCCCAGAACACTATGGGAACATTTTAAGTACAACCTCACAACTCTTGGACTAGTAATAACCTTCAGAGCTGCTTTCAGTACCATGGACAGCGACACATAGCAGCCGCTTTAAAAACAAACGTGTCCTCACGACATTGTCCTTGTATCATTGGACAGCGTGATCCTCTCCTTAGTAATAAATAATCACATCTTAATAGACTGTGTACTAAACAATTACAGAGTTTAAAGAGCGGCTTTATATCACAGTCTACCAGTGTTTCTTGAAACAGGTAGTTCCATTAGCAGTCTCTACCTGGAGTCTGTATAATCAGATGTATTGGACTCTCACGCCTCTGCTTTCCAATTCCAAGAGAAATGTAGTTAAAGAGAGATCACTTGATACTCAGGAGGATCCTTGCACTACATAATAGGGAGACTAACCTAGCTGCATGTGTGAGCATACTTGCATCACATAGTGTGTATGTGCTTCTGTGTGTTTCTGACCTAACAGTGTGTCCCTCTGGAGAAGTTTTTTGGCGCATACCGAGACTCATTTGCATTCTCGCCACACTCTCATTTTTTTTCCGTGGCTTTAGAAGTGAACAGCTGCTTAATGGTCATAGCTCTTCAGAGACAGGACATTGGGAAGCACAGAGGGGGTTAGCCAGGGTTTCTGCACTGCCAAGCACACACACACACAGACACACAGACACACAGACACAGACACAGACACAGACACACACACACACACACACACACACACACACACACACACACACACACACACAGACACACAGACACACAGACACACAGACACACAGACACACACACACACACACACACACACACACACACACACACACACACACACACACAGACACACACACACACACACACACACACACACACACACACACACACACACACACACACACACACTGAGGCCCACACCAGGTACAGCCTGGTTCAGCTGGGGTTCTGGGAGTGAGATGTGACCATTTAGCAGATGTTTTTCTTTCCCAAAAGTGACTTTGGAGGCTTCTCACACTGTTGAATTTAACTACAATGGAAAACAAAGCAGTCACACATGCATTTTACTGTAGCTGATGTGACAACAAGAGATAAAAATTCTTGCTCAGTATGGTGAGAACAATACTGTTTGGACAGATAGAATGTGTGCTAATGCACAGTATGTAAACAGTATGCCTCTTATTGTTAAAATTGTCAATTCCAAGGACATGATAGTAGGCATAATTCCTTCTCTTTAAATAACTGAAATAATTCAAAGGATGAAAAGATGGCTGAATGGAGGCAGCAGTGGAGGGTGTGTGTAAAGCCTGATTTAAAAAGCAAAAAAGAGGATTGTGGCTGGATTTCTACGCTGTAGGGAGGTTGAGTGCTTTCTCTAATTTTGGTGGCGCTCACAAATTCAAATAAGCCGTTTGAACCTTGCACTGACACGCAGCCGAGCGCAACCACATCAAAAAGGCTTCATCTCCATGCTCATTTGTCTGTACGACTGGACCCAGTACAGACATGCACATACAGATGTAGTGTGTTTCATGAGATGCCAAAAGAAATGATGTGATGAAATAAAAGAGCAGTGGGAGAGAAGGTTATGGGCTGTGGCTCCAATGCTCTATTCAGCGAGAAAACCTAACATCTTGACCTTTAGATCTCAGGGATGACGTGAATGTCCTTTTTGACAAACCACATTGTCAAGAGCCGGTCACTAAGATGTGTGTACACACAAAGACACTGATTGATTGATTGACAGGTTTATTGTCCTACAAACCCAAGCTGTTTGGTCAGCAGAGCTAAAAAAAACAAGAAAAACATGAATCATAAAACACATTTGATCAAATAGTAATAAATAATGAAAAACAAATAAATATTGCTTTTTGACCTAACTAGGACGAAAATAGTTTCATGATGATAGTTAAAGAACTTAACTACAAATACACAAAGACTTTTTTAGTCTATCTTTATAGAGTTATTGCGACCTCGGGCTGTATCTTTAAATCTAATAAGAAAACTTTATTTTCAACAACTTTTTTGGAATTTTACAAGTTGAGAATGAATCTCATTTTAAGTTAAGTCTTTTGATCAATGAAAATGTACGCTCATAATCCTGAAATGATTTGGAGCTCTGATGGTAACTGGATGGAATAGTTATTTCATTTCTGTGTTTATAAGTCGTATTCTTTTGTTTCTAAAGCCTGATAGAAACATTAGGATGGATTGTTTCATAAGCATTATTGTTGTCTAAGTGTTTACTTCTGGTTTCTGGTCTCTTTTGATCAATAAAGGTGTCTTGTAAGCCTGTTTTGGGCTGGCCTTTAGTTTATGCATGACACAATAATACAATCAAATCAATCAATCAGTCAATTCATTTTAAGCACTGATTTTAAACACGATGTTTTGACTCCAGAGGCTCAAGCTGTAAAACAGGGTTTAATACATTTCCTTCATAATGATCTGTATATGTGATTATGTTGGCAGTACTATTTGATCCAACATATTTAGATTCCATTTTAAAAATAACGTGCTGTTCATTCTTTTGTCTGTGAATGAAAATGAGAAGACAGGTATTGAGAAAATATCGCGCATGTACATTCTCGTGTGTAAAACTTCCTGTGAACACAAGAAACTCGTGATAATCAAGGAGCAGTTTCCGGTTGGCACCAGATAGTTTCTTAGTTTCTAGTGTGCACCTAAAACACTTTTTTTCCCCTGCACCCAGTCCCGAAAGTGTAAACCAGGGTTCACCCTTTTTTAAATTTAGATTTTAACACTGTCAAATAATTTAATTTTGAGGGAAAAAAAGCTGTTTCAGTCATGTGTAGCAAAGTGGGACCTCAAACATTAAGTAGATAAAACAATCTCCACAAAGGATGATATCTGTCTTAAGTCAGGTAAAAGCCTGGCTTCAGTTAAACGTATCTACATGGCTTCACTGTCAATGAAGCCCAGATCACCTGTACTCTAACTCAGTCTGAGTGAATATGCAGGTTTGTCTCGTTCTACACTGAGGAATGTTCAACATGGACTCTAGCAGTGTCAATCTTGCACTATTTCCATTTCAGCACTTTTTTTCTCCTCTACAGCCCAACAGTGTATCAAATAGAAGTGTTTAAAATTCAGACCCTTCTCTGAATCCGTCTTTGTTGTCTGTGTTTCCAGTTCTCCCTTGCTGATTTTGCTACAAATACAAACGCAACAACAGAATTGAGTGTATTGTTGGCAAACTGTGGTCAGCCTGCTGCAAAGTTTCAAGGCTGATTACTAACCAACAAGTGTGTGGAGCTGGGAGTCGAGGGAGCTGAACAGCCAATAGTGGTCCAATTTTATTTCACCAAACTTTTGTATAACCAGCTCTTTCCTCCTTCTACTCCTTCACAATATATATAAAATGTTATTATTTGCTATTTGTGTTCTTATGAGTATCACAAAAACAAAACATATTTTGAATAGGAAAGGCTTGGATCATTGTTTTATTCCCCCCGTTCCTTTAACCTGCTTTCTTGAAATACTTTGTTTTGGATTTCTGTTGGGTTATTTTTAAGATAAGAGGAGGCTTTGCATTTATTTGTCCTGTGCCAGTGCACCTCTAGCTACCACCTCAGGCTGCGCACTTCCTTCTTTCACTCTTTGCTGATCCTGTCAGACAGCGTTTCCTATCAGCGAGTATAAATCCTGCCTCTTTCATTGTGATTGGCAAACAGGCGGAGCTGCCACAGCTCGGGATTAGCTGCTGAAAGGCTCAAACACAAAGTGCTTGAAACTCCTGACCACAGTCAAGCTGCTGTGTGTGACATAACAGTCATTTTGCAGCTCTAATTATTGTGACAAATGTTTTTCTTTTTTTCTTCCTTCGACGTCTTGTTTGTGATGAATGGCACCCTTTTTGCTTTCCTTCCAGTGGAGTATAAAACTTCCCTCATGGGCTCAGCGTGGCATTTTTTTGAGGATTGCTAAGCATGCAATGGTATTTACAAAACAACAATAAAAGATGCTGTAGTCTGGCAGGGAGACTAGAAATGTGCATGAATTTAAATGCCCTAATGAAAAGAGGAAATAAAACAAACACAAAGACACAAGGCCACCCCGAATCTCTGCATGATGATGATGAGGAGCCGAGGGGCTTTTGAGGAGCCAGGACAGCTCTTACTTAAAGACAAGTGATCCCCCCACCACCACCATGACACACATATTGGTCTTGAAGGAATACTGTAAATGTTAGCCGGGAAACATAGAGAGGAAAGGAACATGAAGGGGAAAAGCTAGATCAAACATGAGGATTGATGGGCTTGTAATTTTCTCTTTTCTGCCTGATACAGATGATGAATCCCTCTGTGGGGAAAATAATCAGCCTCTAACAAAGAGCACACACACACACACACACACACACACACACACACACACACACACAGCACTGCAACAAACCTGTCATGGGTAAGTAAACAGAGCAGTGCAAACAAACGCAAAGCTTGTGTGGATCCCTGTGTGACACGAAAGCACACATGAATTCTCAGCTCGAGGAGAAGTTTTAGTGTCTGTTCATTAATACCAAACATTAGAGACAAAGATTCCTCTTTATTTTTGAGCAGAAAACAAAAAAGATCATTCTCAAATACACACAGAGTAATGAGTTGAGATCCCATAAAAAAAAGGATGCATGCATTTTCCAGGAAGCAAAGGATTGATTTCCAGCTGGAATGTGTGTGTGTGTGTGTGTGTGTGTGTGTGTGTGTGTGTGTGTGTGTGTGTGTGTGTGTGTGTGTGTGTGTGTGTGTGTGTGTGTGTGTGTGTGTGTGTGTGTGTTCTTAGCTGGCTCTTCACTGGGCATGAATGCTGCCTCTTAACCAGACTGAATAGATTACAATGCCTATGCCACGCAGATCAATACGCACAAGCTATGGCCAAATGAATTGCTTGTGACAACGCAAAGAAGACCGCAAAACATGTGAGGGGAGGAATCAGCCTTGGAGGAGGAGCACTGTGACCAGTGTGTGTGTGTGTGTGTGTGTGTGTGTGTGTGTGTGTGTGTGTGTGTGCACTGCAGTCAGTTAATTGTTCATGCTTTAAACATCCATTGTTAGTCAATAAGCAATCTCTATGTGAATGAACAGCCTATTAATTCATTACAGTACCCTTGAAATTCAGAATGAAACAAAAGGAATCAGAAAGGTAGGAATCACCTGTGCGTTTGAAAAAGGAGGGAGGGGATAGAGGGAGAAGGGGGGAAAAAAGTGAGTTTAGGGGTTTCTGTCATCATGATGGATAGATGGAGAGTATAGGGGCTCCCAGAAGGAGAAGAGTAAAAATAGGATCGCACCTCTCCCCTGACACCTTTCCTCTCTGCCCATTTATCCAATCACGAGTATCCCATCTCCCTTCCTCCTGCGCTCCCTTCACCTCTGACTCCCCTGCTCCTCTTTTTCCCCCTCCCCTCTTGGTGCTGTTGTTCTCTGCTGTTTTTCTTGATATCATCTCCCAGCATCCTTCCTTCCTCCTCTGTGTCCATTTACTCATCCGCTTACACCTACACCCGGCACAGACAAAAACCTCTCCATCCCACTGGGCTTCCTCTTCATCGCGCTCCGCTGTAGAGGCTTTCAAAAACTTCCACCGCGCTGATCCCAGATGACACACTTATACAGTACACTTTGACTTTTTTTCTGCAAAACCTATATTTACACCCAGGGATAGCTTACATGTCCTTTTTATCTCTGCTTTCTCGCCCTGCTTTGCATTCATACTGCTCTCAGATTCAACACATTCAAGCTAGTGGTCCATGAGGGATACTAATGGAAGCCGTTCAGAGCTCCACTTATTGTCCTGTGTGTCTCAAATGGCCAACAAGCAAAACAGCACTAAGGCCACTAAGACGGGGGAATAGAATCAGCCCTCCGCCGCAATTTTTTTTCATGCACAAGTCCCACTTACATTCTTCTTCTGTCCACTACGATATCTATCAGTTTCTCACTCATTAACCACGCCCCCCCCTCTCACCATCCATCCATTCCTCTTCCTCTCTCCGGAGAGGAAAAACAAACAGCTGTCAGGGTCAGGCTTGCAGATGAATTCCAAATGACTTTGAAGGGCAGAGGGGCTGACCAACTTTCTCTAGAGGGGAGGCTGGCTGCAAACACACACACACACACACACGCACACACGCGCCAACGTGCATGGAAACAAGCACACAAACAGCATCAAATAAATATGGCCCGGCTCCCCGACCCAACACGCGCGCACATACATAGAGTGCAGCTGCTCTTTAAATCAATACTGAATCTTAAGTCAGCCGACTGTCAAGGTGAAGGCTGTTTGTGTGCAGGAAAGGGGATCTGCTGGCGGATGTACAGACACACACACACACACACACACACACACACACACACACACACACACACACACACACACACACACACACACACACACACGTACACACAAACATACATAGAAAGGATTGTGTGCAGAAGTGGCTGGAGCTTGCTCCCATGTGATGACACTAATGCTATAAAGCTCGATAAACAGAAATTGCGCAGGTTTGCTCACTTCCTGTGGCTCAGATTTATCCAAGTCCAAGTCCAAACTTTCTGGAGGCACAAGAAGTCGATTTCACCTTCGCCTGCCACCCATGGCTCGATTTTGCTGCTCTGGCTGGGGTCAAGATGAGTCGATGAATCATTTTTCATCTTATCAATCATATCTGTGTGATGTCTTTCCATCGTGTCTGTTGTGTGAGTCAACTCTCTATCACTGTCTGTTAGCATTCATCCATCATCAAGAAGAGACCTTTACTTTATTCAGCGGAGCCGAGCGAAGGATTTAATCAAGACGTTTGCATCACTCTTAATCCTTCTCTGCTGTTTTCACGCTAATAGAGTCGATAGCAAAGTCTCACTTGATTAACGAACAAAACTTTGAATTTATAAACTAGTGGATGTTGCCTAATGAAGCCATACAGGAGAACACTACAGACAACTAACAAATGAATGGAAAACAACAACGCAAAGTTTCTCTCCCCAGTCTGAATGTCACATTGTTGCAGCTTTGTGGCCACACTGCCTCAATACAAATACACCACCGGGGGTAGTCATGATCACATAGACTGGCAGGTAACTAATTCATGTGACAGGTTTGGCGACTGTCATCCTGCAGTCGTGAATCAGCATCGTATTGACCCACGAGAGGAAATCAACGCCTGTTCATACAGATTTACCGCTCTCTGTGTGGTTATCTATCTTCTCCTGTGCCACAAAGACGGCGTGAGAAAAATCTGAGTGTGGATGGTCGAGTCAGCAACTAGAGTTGTGTTGTTAAAACTAATGGAAATGTATAGAGACACACAGGAAGTGAGCAAACCTGTGCAGGTTTATCAAGTTTATCGAGTTTATTGAGCTTTGAGTGTCATCACGTGGGAGCGAGCTCCATGTGCTTTGTTTTAATGATAGTAGCCACAATACATACTCGCGGTCATGGCTCACCCTGCAGGTTCCTAGAATCCACTCGGAGTAAGGAAAGTCTGCTTTTAGTTATTATGAACCTAACATTTGGAATTAACTTCAAAAACATTTGAATATAAACACATTAATAACACTGAGACAATTTTGATCTCATTGATTTGAACAGTTTTTGCTTTTAACATTTGAATTGTTGTTTCTTATTATTTTGACTCTATTTCATTATATTTTCTTGCCCTTTTAACGGCATGTACTTCCTGTTTTATCCTTGCTGTTCTCTTGTTTTATTCATATCTTGCCTGTTTTGTACCTCTGCATCATTGCAAATGAGGTTTCTCCCTCAATGTGTTTTCCAAGGATTTAAATTAAATAAATGATGATGATGATGAGAGACAAGCGGAAAACATGCTGCTGTGTAACATATCAAAGGGTAACAATTCACAAGAAGAAATGTCATTCTTAAAACCCATTCACACAGGTTTTTTATGATTCTGACATTCAACGAACTTTTTTTATCCGGGATTTAGCACTGTTTTATTATTAAATAACATGTGTTAATACATGATTTACAAATAGTCAACTTTTATTTTAATCATTCACTGTTTGAACTAAACTGTAAAATCTAAATGATGTTTGTAGGTGTTGCACTATAAGTTAAGAATTGTTTAATACAAAACAATAAAAACCTCCCCTCACACAAATATAAATGACAAATCTGCAACATGATCCAATGTTTTGACAGTGTCAGATTTTAGGATAAATGAAGGCTTCCATCAAATCGTATTCATTTTGAAGAAAAAAAAGAAGATATATACAGATTTTTTCTTTTGTTTCCAGTTACACTATCACCCAAATCTGACTTTTTTTTTTACTTCATCTGGTGTGCTTAAATTACAAATTACAACATGATGGTCATCTGATGGCGGCTCTGGCTGAACAAATCTGATGTGTTTGTTTGTAGTGCATATTCTGTATCCACTACTAACCCCCCTAAACATCATGTAACTGAATCAGCTGGTTCGAGTTTAAATTTGAGCAGCACCACATCCACTTAAGAAGTACTTCAGTGTTTCAAACTTGGCGTCCAGTGCTCCTGAAGAGTTTAATGTGGGCTTCTCTTTTCAATCCAATGCAACCCCTGTGTGCGTAAGCAGTGTGCACATGGCCTTGCAGTCTCATGCCCTTATATGGGTATAAAAGGGGAGTCTATGCCAATTAGGAAAAAAACATGCACAAGCTTCCAGTTTACAAGGGGCACTTAGCATTCATCAATTTTAGAACACAGGTGCGAATAATTATGTTGTTTAAGAGCAGGTTGTGAATCTGACGCAGGTTTTTCTAAGGAGCTTTCTTAAGAACACACAACAATCTTCAGCAGCTTAAGTGAATATGAACTTTAACATGCTTCTGTTGAAAAGGTTTGCTTCCTGGTTGACCTCAGACTTATGAACGATGCACATGTTAGCACAATAGCCAAATTGATCCTGCATAATTACATAGATTGATCATACAAATTGCATCTCCGACTCCTACAGTCGCCATTTTTAAAAGATACATTCTGAAAAAGTTGGGTGTTTGTCTGCTGTGCAAAAAAAGTGAATCCACGGAGTTCAATTGTAGCTGTACCAAAACACACGTTTTCATATTATTTTGGTTGAGTTGTTTTGTTTGTTGCTTTTGTTTGGTTTGAGTTCAACTTGCAGTTTCCATGCCAGCCCAAAAGAACTGAACCAAGCAGGCAAACAAGCGAGAGTTGGTTTGAACTGTGCCAAACAAGTTCGCTGTGAACGCATCCTCGGTTAAGTGTTCAGCGTCCAAAAATTCAACAGAAGAGCTTCAGTTCCCACTGAACAGGGATCCTTAAAGTCCTCCGATCTCTACTAAAGATATGAACCGTATTTTTGTGAAATATATTCCTTCATTTGGAGTTCTGATTATAGAGAATCTACCATTATGGCTGAGATGTAGAGAAGGATTCACATCACTTCACCATTCATTAAGTCTGTGACCCCTCCTGAACTTCATAGAAACATCTGGATTGGTTTTGTTCCTTACTTATTAATTCAGGCTCCTCCTTTCATTTTACCTCGACATATAATGAGATCTGCTCTGACTTGTAATCCATGTCGTTTTTTTTTTAATAATAAATACTTCGTGTTTGTGTTTTTGTGTGTCTGTCTTTGGCTCCAGATAAGATCACGATGCTTGACTGGACTAGGTCTTAAGAGGGAAAGAAATATTCTGAATCATTTTCACACATGAAATTTGTACTTGCGTCTCACAGAATCGGTTCCAACAATGGCTGACGAAATGTAATTCACTTTTCTGGGCTCGTGTACATGTCTGTGTATGTGCCTGGTCATGATGTGTGTGTGGTGTGTGTGGTGTGTGTGTGTGTGTGTGTGTGTGTGTGTGTGTTAGTCCTGCTACGGCTTTGAGTTTTGGCAGCAAGATCAGAGAACGTGTGCGTTGTTGTGTTTTTGTGTGTGTGCCTGCAGAAAAAGACAGAGAGAAGGAGAGAGAGAGAGAGAGAGAGAAGAGAGAAAGAGAGAGAGAGAGAGAGAGAGAGAGAGAAGAGAGAGAGAGAGAGAAAGAGAAAGAGAGAGAGAGAGAGAGAGAGAGAGAGAGAGAGAGAGAGAGAGAGAAAGAGCAAAGGCATGAAAGTAGGATTCTGCTCTGAGACGTTTGATGTCGAAGAACAGCGTCTGCTGTCTGTCTGCCAACAGCCAACCTTCTATCACCATCCCAACACATGGCCTCTGCAAAGTGTGTGTGTGTGTGTGTGTGTGTGTGTGTGTGTGTGTGTGTGTGTGTGTGTGTGTGTGTGTGTGTGTGTGTGTGTGTGTGTGTGTGTGTGTGTTTGTGTGTAAGTGGCCTGATTAGGTAGGGACTTGGCTATGTGACACTGCTACAGAGCTAGTTACACTCATAACATGCACCTCTCTGTGTCACTTTCTAAATGTGTGGGCCTGAGAACGCAAAATAGGATTTTGTTTTTAACCACATGACAGAGACAGGGCGAGGGACCAGGGAAAGAGGTGAGTGTGTGTGTGTGTGTGTGTGTGTGTGTGTGTGTGTGTGTGTGTGTGTGTGGGTGTATTGGAAAGGGTGAGTAATCTCTCACTTTTCAAACCTCTCATCCCACACCAGCATTCTTTGGATGGGTCCTTAACATACAGAGTCAAGCACACTTAGGGCTAATTGTTAACTGATGTGTGTGTGGTTCTGTGTGCATGTGTATGGACGTTTGAGTGTGTGTGTGTGAGTGTGTGTGTATATAGGGTGTGGGCAACACTGTGTGCAGTAATATAGTTCATAGCCTGTTACAGCATGGCTGATGGTAAGATAGCCTCTCCTGCTTCATCTTTATCTGCAATTTGTTCAAGTGAAATAAATAAGCACAGAATTTGAATGTGAGAAAAAAAGAATCAAAGAGAAAATCCAAAATGAAAGACGCCTGCCTTCCATATTCAACCTCAGAAGGCCATGCGATGCTTTCATGATGAATTCAAGTTATGAGCCAAAGAGCCGAAAAATATTCAGCAGATGTATGAAGAACTAAGGGACGTGGGAACAAAAGCAATAAGAGAGAGAGAGAGGGGAGAAGAAAGGCAAAAATGAAATGTGTTGAAAAAGTCAAACACTTGCCTTTGACTAACACTCGCAGACATGCATGCCTACGCAAACTTCGGCACGAACAAACAAAACAAAAACAGTGATTGAGGTGCTAGAATATAAAAAAAACATACTGAGATATTGGCAGAGCAAAAGGCTAAAAGATCAGGTGCATCTACAAAGCAGAGACACACATATCTTTTTTTCTTTTTGCACACTTCCTGACATTTTCACTCTGATAGGGCCAGATATAGCTTTTCTGCCTCCTCACAGCTCAAAGAACACATGAAAACACGCACGCACGCACGCACGCACGCACGCACGCACGCACGCACGCACGCACGCACGCACGCACGCACGCACGCACGCACGCACGCACGCACTGTGAGATTGAATACAGAGGAGGAGGAAGTTATTTTGGAAGAAAAAGGCAGAATAAAATAAAAAAACAGTAACCAGGCGGTGGATATGTCCTGTGGCAGCAGACAAATAAGTGCTGCTGCTAGGGTGAACTCAGCACCTGCAGGTCGGCAGCATTAATGAGGAGCTTCACAATGCTGCTTTACCCAAGAAAGGCTCCAGAGATGGAAGAATGCCTTGAATGCAAATCAATATATAAGCGCATGACAAGATACTTGAGACTGAACATTAGATTACACTGAATAGATAAAGACATGCCGCGAGAATTTCACAGTGTTTCTCTTCACAAATATCCCAGCGTTTTTTGCCCTCGGTCTTTATTTATCAATGTCATGTCTGAACTGTCTTGGACAGAAAAATAAAAAAAGGATCAAGCTGCGTACGAGTCTGGGATTGGTCGATTTATCTTTAATAGGTTAAGAGGGCTGGGTTGCATTAATTATGCCCAGAGGTGACCGTGCATACTCATATTGATCCAGGTGGAGGACTCTGATTTAGTCCATTGTGATGGTGTGCTTTGAAAAGCCACTTGATGACTGTGTCATAAAGGATATAAAGTCATATAAGGATATAAATGGTCAATGTCATCAGAAAAGACCAAAGTAACTCGCCTAGTCTAATAAAAGCCACTTTTATTCTGAACAGTTTGTACTTGATTTTTAGAGCTGAATGTTTTCAAATCATGATGATAAGAAGGCTTTTGACACCTTGACTACAAGTGGTGGGTCCTCAGCATTAGTTCTCAATTGCAACATTTTAGTTGCTTGGTAATCCTGCAGAATGAGACGACAAGGTGAAATGCTAAATGTTAAGGTGTATGTTACTTAGCCGGCCTGAATGGTGAATTTGTCTTGATCCAGTTAGAGCAGGTCTCTAGAAATTGCCTGGACTGGCTGTAAATCAGTTCTCAGAGATCAGTTCGGGACATTGTACTGTATGCATTAGTATTGATTAGTGACTTGTAGCTGTCTGCCCTAAAATAGATGGTTATGACTTTGCAAAGGGGCTGTTGGTACAGAGGCTGACCCATTGATCAGGCATGAAGGTGACCAGGGTGTACTATTGATTGTAACTGGTGGGACAGGTACCTCATTGCATAAAGAGGACTAAGCTTTTAGTGCTACAACCTGGAGAGAAAGCTGAGTGGTGATGGAATGAAAACACTTCTCATGCGACGATTTGCAATGTCATGAAAGCCCAAACTAGCTGATTGAGATCCAAAAAGTCATATCCCTCTGTTCTTCTGGGTCTGGGCTCCACTGTCAGTACAACTGATACTTGGTTAATCCATGGAAAGGGTTCTGAAAGGGAGATTTGGGACCAGCTGAGAAGCCAGGCTGCCTCCATGCTCTGTTATAGAGATGGAAGATAAAGTCAGATACTTGTCTGATGATTAGCCAGCTCTGGGTATTATGTGGCAAAACAACAGGACTAGCACAATCAGGGGTTAGAGACTCTAATATAGATTTATTCATCTATTCTCCTTCCTCCCATTTGACTCCCTGCAAAACAAAGCCAACCTATTAAAGAGAGTATTGAGTGGAGAAGAAACGGTTTTAACAGAAATACTGACATCAGTGCTGCTGCTTTTTCTTTCTGCTGAACAGTGTGGTTTTAATCGAGGTCTGTGCCTCTGCTTGGTATCTGTACAGGGACGGAGCAAAGAGTTTGGGTCCATGAGTGCACACATTTGAAATGCTATAAATGCATAACATAAGGCGGGTGTATGTGTCAGACACCGTGAACACCAGCCTCCGACAAGCTAAGAAGTTAGACAGATCAATGCTGGGGGGGAAAGGAGAAAATGTACAGTGAATTCAGTTTCCCTCTACCCTCAGCGATAAAAAATAAAGGACAACTAAAGGATCAATTTGCCTGACATGAGCAGGACTATTCAATATTTATATATTCTATCATATAGAAAACCTGTGTTATTAACTTGAGGCACGAGAAGGAAAAAGACATACAGCAGAGAGTGTCCAACAAAAGGTTCTTTCATCCATCCATCCTTTATCTAAACCGCTTTGTCTCATTCGGGGGTGCGGGGGCTGGAACCGATCCCAGCTGTCATTGGGTGGGAGGCGGGGTACACGCTGGTCTGTCCGCCAGTCAATCAAAGGTCTGATATGTAGAGACAGCCACACTCACATTCACACCTACGGGCGATTCTAGAGTCAGCAATTAACCTAACAAGCACGTCTTTGGACTGTGGGAGGAAGCCCGAGAACCCGGAAAGAACCCATGCATGCAAGGGAAGAACATGCAAACGCCACACAGATTCGAACCAGGAACCTCCTCGCTGTGAGGCACCGCCCTAAAGCCCCAACTTGCTTTCCATCGATTGGTACATTCAGGAAGTAAAACATATAGGCAAGATTTGCCTTTGCTTGATCTACTGGGGAATAAAAGTTCTCAACTTTCAACACCTTAAAAAAATCCTCAAAATGTCTTTTTTTCTTATAGTCAAAGGAAGCTGTTTCATCTTCCAACTACAGTTTGTATAAACCTCATTAATGAATACAAGAAGTCACACTTAAAAACTTCACAAGTTTAATTTGATTTTTCTTTTTTTTTGTCACTTGAACTTGAAAACAATGCCAAAGAAATTAACAATTTATTATTCTCAAACATAACACCAGCAAATCAGTCAGAGCCAATTATGAAAACTTGCTATTTAATGCTTAACAAACCTGTAGGCTCTGGTCTGATTTGAATCATAATCTAACAAAGAAATATATTATGCTTCAAGTTGGTGCATGTATTCTTTATGTTGTGTTGAATATGTTTCAACTGTATTTTAGATACAAGCCCCCCTATCCTTTTTTCTCTCTTTATCTATCAAATCTTGTACATTAAATGGAGCTTTTCGCCTTAATAAATCTTATGCACTTTGCTTTATAACTGTATCCATGAATGAGGTGCTTTCTGTCTCTATTTCTGTCTGTTTCACACATAAACAAACACTGGTCGGCAGGGACTTGCAAGGTAACAGCATGCTATGCTCTGCCGTGCTGCTTGGACACCCGCGGTGCAGCGCTCTATTCGATGAGACAGCATGAAGCACAAATCGATATGGATTAAAACTCTGTATGGAGCAATAAACCAACACCCCTTTGCTGCATGAGAAAGAAAAAATATGTGAAATTATTATATATTGGATTGCAGATTTCTGATTATATCAAAGAGGAATAGTGAAGAGAAGGAGATAAAGTATCACAAAAAAAAAGAAAAACGCCTGTTCCCAGCCCACCTCATCCCACCTGTGGGGCTTTTCCATCAAGCTGCTTAGTGATCTGCATGGTGGGGAGTCAGCACCTCATTCCACCTGCCACAACTAGACTGGGAGTCAGAAAAGGAGCACACTCACACAGTGATAAAAAAACACCCACATAGTGACAGGCTTGGTGGTGGGCCTCAACCCCCATGGCAGTGTTGGGCTTCACACAGAGCTCTGCAGGAGGTCAGAGATTATCCCCATACTTGTAGACAGTCATAAAATGTTAATCCTCAACCATCTCTTCAAACTGTACTGTTAAATCAGGATCTTCTTCTCAATCGCTCCTCCTCCTTAGTCCCCCTGTTTCTTAATCCATCTCTCTCCATTCTCTCTAGTATTCCACTGATATTCCCCCACCCCCCAACACACATATTCCCATCTCCGTCCTCTTTCTATCATCTACTTTTAACTCCATCCTTTCCCTCCCGATAAACCCCCTTGATCCCTGTTTCCTACTTGAAAGCGACAAGACCTCATCCCCGTTCTCTCTTATCCTTTTCTTTGCGCTGCCGGCCCAGCCCTCGCTATCAGCCCCGCATTGATCTTCTCATCCCTAAGAAAACAAAACACCAATCAGCCTGTCATAATCACTCTGCTGGAGGAGGAAGTGCTGAACGCCGAGCACAGCTGCTACATGTTGATGCAGAGACAGTGAACAAAGTAAAAAGGGTAGCAGAGCTTTTTTTTTTTTAAATGAATGAACATGTGCTGGATGTGTTCTATTTTTAAAATATGTTACAAAAAAAGGACTCTGAAGGTTTATTAACTACACTGTTGATTCCAGTCTGTTAATGATGATACTGATTCTCATTTCTTTTTTATTTGTATGCAGGAACAATCAAGTGACAGCTGCTGGAACTGTTCCTTCTAAAACTGACAAAAAAACATCCTCTCTGAATGATATCTGGTACCCCACAGCTTCCCTCCTCCATTCACTCTGATTTAGGCTCGTAAAAATTGCCCTCTACTGCTCGTACCTTTTTTTTTTTTTACAACTTGTCCCGCAGGATTTTTCTTCAGGAGGGTTTGGCTTCTAACTTCCAAACAATAAATGCAGTTTTTGATCTGTCAGCAGTCTTCCAACTGTTACCCCCATCGTATTGTGCTTTGTTGCCATGCAAAACACATGAAAAGTAGCTTAATGTCTTCACACACCTCAGCATCTTTCTACCGCAGATGCTTTGGCAGTTTGGCACACTAAAGGACATCAAACTGCTTAAAATGTAGGTTTCCCCGCTGAAGTGTACCACGAAATACTTTCAAAGTAGGATAAGTCCCTCCTAAAAATCAATGAAAGATTTATAATATTCATTAGAAACACTGAAGAGATTGAGTTTGAAATTCCCAAACACAAGAAAAAACA
This sequence comes from Labrus bergylta, assembly GCF_963930695.1. Taxonomy (NCBI): domain Eukaryota; kingdom Metazoa; phylum Chordata; class Actinopteri; order Labriformes; family Labridae; genus Labrus; species Labrus bergylta. Next base: position 4,610,628 of record NC_089203.1, on the reverse strand, counting down.
AAGGTATGTAGGATAACACTGATTAATTCATACAGAGCTGCCCAACCTTCAGCCAGGTGATCTGGCACTACTACCACCCAACCAACAGCTGGTATAAACTTGGTGTTAGAAATGGAAGAATATCAAACAGAGGCCTAATAGCATTAAATTAAAGTCAGGTCCTCTTCTGCAACACATTTCTAAAGATCAATAGGCTTGTCTATTACACCCTAAGGTGCCCGACATCATCTATTTCATTAAAGTTTTTGTAATTCCAGTCGGCATTAAATTGTTGAGCAACAAACATTAATATTGGGAAAGAACAAAAACAAATCATATCTTACTTCATTTCATTGCAAACAAATGTTTGTATTCATAATTTCTATTTCATGTTTTGTGTGCCGTTTGAGCTTCACTCTCATCTCAGAGCTCTCTATATGTGTTGTGAAACAATTCAACAAACACAAACTTGCATCATACAATGATCTCTCTGAGAACAGAATGCTCTAAAGATGTCGTACTTTTTTTGTTCATATTTCTTTTTTAAATACCGTTGTGATTTCAGAATGTTTCAAGATGTTGGTTTCTTTTTTTTTCCAAGGGAATCCAAAGAAGCTAATTTTCTTGCTTAGCAGGTTACACTTTTAATTGCCACCGGCTCATTTCAGCCAATTAGCATGGCATTGTCTGCTAATTACCTGCAAGTTGAGTTGGTATGACTTCAGGAACATCAAAGTTAAAACAACTCACCCTGAAGGGAAACTAGACGTCTAAATATATATTTGCGGTTAAGATGGTTGACAGACAACAACACATATGAACCTCATGATGAGGTTAAAGGAGGGTCAGGGGATCTATAAAGTTATTTAAAATCACAGGGTGGGAACCATGGATTTATGTACAGAGCTTCCCTCACAAACCACCAACCAACAAACGTACTATGGCCATACCCCCAGAGTAGCTGATCTGTTACTTTCACTTATTCAAAGTTTGAAGTTTCAAACACAATGAGAAAAGCTATTTGAAAGTCTAATTTGCAGTCTATAAACTTGGTTTATATACAGTATGTAAGTCATTAAGATACAGGTGGCATTTCACAACCAGATAAAAAAAAACTGTTTATATGTGTAATAAAGAAAAACCTGCATAATCACAACATTATGCTCCATGAGCGTTCAGTAGCCCTGACACATGATATACGCAGAACACAAAGAACAATAAATTTGAATCCAGAATAAACATTAATAGTGGTCAGCCGTGCACCAGTTAAGGCTGTTCTTTGCACATCCGTATATTGAGCACACACACTATAGCCTTCCTGTTCACAAGATTGATGACGGTGTAGCTGATGTCCTCGACAGTTGCCGCTGGGTTGTACATCATTCTTTGGACAATTGACATGTGACTCTGACTTCTTTATGAAGGTTTGACTGATGGCTCAACAATGGTTGCATTACATTTGATACTCGGTTCAATGCTGCTCTTTGAGAGATATGCATAGGGTCAGATGGTTACTTTGTACAAAAGAGTTGTAAATGGTAAATGGCCTTGAGCTTGTGTAGAGCTTTTCTAGTCTTCTGACTACTCAAAGTGCTTTTTTACAGCAGGGCACACCTACACATTCACACACTGATGGTAGAGGTTTCTATGTAGTGAGACCATTAGAAGTAAATAATCTGATTCATACACATTCATACACCGGAGAAGAAGCAGTGGGAGCAATTCAGGGTCTTGCCCAAGGACACATTTGACATGTGGCTGCAGGAGCTGGGGATTGAACCATCGACATTCCAGTTGAAAGACAATGACTCTACCAACTGAGCCACAGCCACCCATTTGTATTTGTCCCTTATTTAAATTCATATAAAAAAAGACTAATTTTCATTTTTAAATTCTGGACCTTACATCTCGCAACGGCTGTGGCTTTTTTTCCACTTTGGAAATAAAGTTAGAAATAAATTGGAAAACCTGTGGTGTTCGCTGAGTAGGTCTTGAAATTGAATGCTGCTGGAGATTTAAAATCTTAAAATGTACCAAAAATGAAATAGTGGTTTAATTATAGCAGAAATAGTGGTAGTAGAAGGGGAGGTTTTGATTTGTAAAGTTGTCAGGAATTTAGGATATTGGTTGAAGTTCAACTTTGATACCAGTATAAGTGATGAAATAGCACTTATGATGTCTTCGGCACATCTAGAGATTTTTCCCCCCAGAAAATTAATAAATATATATCTGTTCTATTAAAGCTTCAATTACTTTGCATTCACTCTATAAGGAAATACCAGAACAAATCAAGGGGTTAAGATATCCTCTGCAGTGATTCTATACCATATGTCGGCTGTACGGTAAATAAAATACACTTCAAGACTTTCATTTCCAAGAAAGCTGTGAATATTTACTCAGCAAAAGAAACTGCGAGCAGTATATTTCTGACGTTTTTTCAACAGGCAGAAAGTAATGAAAGAAGGCACAGAGGGAAATTAACATCAGCAAATATCACCTGTAATAATAACTCTGGCTCACAAAAGTGTTTTAATTTAACCGGAAGAGCGGAGTCTAACTTTATATTAACAGCACTTTCACTCAAAGGTGTCAGTGTCATTAAGCTCCATTATTCATATTCAGAACATATGTAGGCCTCAAGAATGAAAGAAGATTCTGAGAAGCCGACACACGTTATTATCTAGCAGGAAGTATGTGGGAGCACAGCTGTGAATACAAGTGTGTGCTGCAAAACATGCCCTCACATCTGTCCACGTGTGCCTTAAGATGAAAGCCCTTTACATGATTCAGAGCAGAGAATCTGTGCTGTCTTACCTCCTCGGGTCTCTGCTGCAACGTGTGTTTTGTCCTATTCACTAAGGCTGTGACCTTAAGTCATAAGTCTAATATGTACACGATAAACAACAAAAAAAATCTGTTTGCACAAGCAGCATTGCATAAGAAATAACCTTCAACATCTAACTTTCATACTGGCTTATTTTTCATCTTTTTACCATACACTGTACTCTCACTCGCGCCTTAATCCTTCTGATAAAAAAAAATAACATTAACACTAATTCTTCCTCATAGAAGAAAAAAAAAACAATCTTTGAGACACAAATATATACGGCTGAATTTCAGTTTGTGGAACGTGAGGTTGGTGGGGAGGCAGGGGGGGGGGAGCACCCTCTGGGAAATTTCCCCTGATCAAGTGCGGGGAGATTAACCAGTTGGACGTGTGCTAATGAACAGGAGATCATAATGAAAGCAGCTCGTAAATGTAGATGAGGCATGTGCAAAGGAACAATGGCCCCGCCTTGTATCAGATGGAAAACGGGAGTAATGTACAGAAACCAATTATTTGACTGTCCCTGTTTGCACCTACCGCCAACGTCCTGACAACTTTTAACAATGGACAAAAGAGAATGTACAATTCAAATGTGGACATGTGAATATAACATCTATTATGGTAATGTGTGCAATCACACTTTCCAAGAGAGCAAGCCTTTTGTCCCCACACAGAGGTGGTGTTGTTCCCTCCCCTGCTGGAGCCCCGTTAGAAGTTATTACACGGTGTAACAGCCGTTTTCATAAATCATCAACCTATGGACAAAACAGTAAATCACACACGGACAAACACGGCACGAGAGCACATCAAACACGATCACGGACAAGCAGAGAGAAAGAGAGAGCTAAGGTGGGGCAGAGTGGTCTCACAGAAGCTACAGTCAGACTTGACTTACTGATTACATAGTCTCCAAATGGATCCTCATCCTCATCATCATCTAGGTAAGCTGGAGGAGAAGACATTTCGGAAAGAAAGAAAAAGAAAAAAGGAGAAAAAGAAAACAACAAAAACAGATTATGACAAATCAGGACGGAGAGCATGACACTGAGAGTCAAAACCAAACAGAATGAAAAGAGACAAAAAAAAAGGCTTTGAATGAACAAACCTGACACAAAGTGGAAACAAGATGGGGTTAAAAAGAAGAAGCGCCCTTCATCCCTCCCATTATTCACCTTTTTTCCCACTTTCTTTCTCTCTATCTAATACCTCCAGCCTTCATTAGGAAGCAAAGCGCTGACCATTAAAACTACAAAAGTAGTTCCACCATTATGCAGAGGAAAATATGATCACTCTTAATTGGCTGGAGAATTCTCAATTTGCTCTCAGTGCTCCTTTGCTCTCCCTCTTCCTCTCTCTCTCTCTTTTTCCTCTCTTTCATCTCTGGCAGGTCTGAAGATGGCATGAGAGGCCATTACAGCTAAATAAATTCCCAATTAGGGGGCGGTGGGATAGTCGTCAGCAAAGTTACAAGTCGGATGCCGATGATATTTCACAAGCTTTTGTGACTGCCTTTTACCTGATAATAATAATAGTGTTAGTGTGGTGAGGCCGTCACTGCTGATGCAGACAAAACACGCTCCTCTTTTCTCTTTTTTAAAATGCTTTCATTGTCATCTTTATGTGAAACTTCCCTCTCCCTCGTCTCTTCCTCTGTGTTTATTCACCGTTTATGTTTTCCTCTTCATCTCTTCTCTCCATCACTCCAGGCTCCCTCTCTTTAATGTGAGTTAGCATCCATCTACTGTGATCGATAACCCGGGGCTTTTATTAAACACTGCTCTTATGCATCTGTGTGTGTGTTTGTGCAAGTGCACCTGCCTCCCTTTGTGTGTCGGTCTTTGCGTGTGTGTATTATCGGCCTTCACCTCAATATCTTCCCCCGGTCCAACAATATCTTTATTGAGTCAGGGATGAACAACAAAGGCTGTGAATGTTTGTTGTTTTATTCATCCCTGTGTTTGAGCATGTATGAGCGTGGTGTTCTGTATCTTGAACACACCAATCTTTATTGATCTTGGCTGCAGGGCATTTTTACAAACCTCAGGCTTAACCTAAAGACTGGAGTACACACATGTGTGTGTGCATGTGTGTGTGTGTGTGTGCGTGTGCGTGTGTGTGTGTGTGTGTGTTTTTGTGTGTGCGTCCATCACTACTTTCTCATTGCAGCATGTGTAGCTCCTGCTGCATGGACAAAAAGTCCTTGAACCAGTGGGTGAAGTATGGAGGCGTACATGCAGGCAAGCACACACAGTGATACACACACACACACACACACACACACACACAGTGATACACACACACACACACACACACACACACACACACACACACACACACACACACACACACACGCACAGTAATGCACAGTAATGCACAAACTCACAGTCGTGTGTTTGTGAAAGCGAGCTGTCAGTGCTGCTCTCACACACCATTCATCACAAGCTACTAATTCTGTTAGACCATTGTCGAGCCTTTCGCACCCCACGTTGCTCTCTGAAAACTCAATCAGAGGCTAATGCCCCCAACCCTGCTAACACACACACACACACACACAAGCTCTCACTCTCACTTTCTTACTCACACACACTCTCAGAGAGACCCCGAGGGGACAGCAGTGGTCTTAGGGGACCACACCAGTCCAAATCTATAAGTGTGGCTGGAATTTGATCGACAGGAGCGGCAAGGGCCGAGTTACTGGTGTTAGAGAGTGGCTGAGGTCTGAAAAGAAAAAGATCTTTGCAATCACTGCCATGACATACAATAAGAATCTGAATCCCAAAGTATAGAGCGCTTTTCACACAGAATCCAAATGATCATAATTAAACATTATCTTAATTTACCTTGATTACAAATCATTCTTATCAGCATTGCATCAAAGTAACAACACATCAGCGACTTATACATGGTTAATTTAGTTTGATTTATGGGAGGATTTGTGCAGTTCACTTAAAAAGAATAAAGAGGACAGGGCTGGTGCAGGCACTCTGCCACCTGTGATAGTGAATTTGATTAGTTAATCAGGAATCACTCTGCCCAATGTGGCTTTTATAAAGCATAATTACAGCTCCAGCTAACAAAAAAAAATAATAATAATTTGAGTGCAGATGTTCTGAGTGGAATTTTTAAAAGTTCTTCTGTTTTGTCAAACAAGAGAATTAACATAAAGTAAAACATAAATATAACAAGACAGACTATTACTTAAGAAGAAAAAAAACCTCATACAGTAATTTTCAAAAAATGCACAAGTGAGGGGGGACCAGACAATGCGCATGCCCAGACGAGGGGCAGGATTAGGCAGAAAGGCCAGACTAAATTTAGCGCCACCTTTTCATTCTCTAATTACGAGATTAATACATCCTGTCACATACGTCACAATATGACCCTGTGATTTATTATCCAGTCGACCAGATGGAGAGATTGGGCCAGAGAAGGAACAAGGAGAGGGAGATGGTCTGAAAGCAGCTAATCAGCATGTATGTGTGATTGGGCCTTGACGGTGGATGGTGTGTGTGTGTGTGTGTGTGTGTGTGTGTGTGTGTGTGTGTCCGCTATTTAACGAGAGGGAACACTAAGCTGTATGAACCACACACACACACACACACACACACACACACACACACACACACACACACACACACACACACACACACACACACACACACACACACACACACACACACACACACACACACACGAGCATGTTAGAGCACTGGACTATGGATTTCGCTATAAAGTAAGCCCTGGGTCTAAATCAATGTCAAAGCCTGATCTTATTTCATCTAATGCATGTTTTAATCATTCTCCCTCCTGATCAATGCAGTTTGGATGCGGCCATCAGGCACTGCTGTGAGAATTTACAAGCGTTTCTATTCTCCTGCCGGTGTTTCCAGACGGACATTTTACGAGGCAGCGCACAGTGCGACAGTAAATCTCTTCCTCCACTTTGCCAATATGAAAATCCTCCCAAAGCTGCTCTCTATGCCCATATTTGTTTGTCTCACTGTGTTGCTCGTGCAAATGAAATTTGTATTGGCTCTGCCAAGTCAACGTTCTAGTCTCTTTATTTTAATAGTGTCTGGAAGGGGTAATAAAAGCAAAGTGTCTTTATTCAATATTCGGCAATAAAGCTGGATGTAGGGAAACTTTGAAACCCCTGAGTTGCATTTAGGAAACTAATTTAAAAGGCTTTACATACTTGTCGGTAATTGGAATTTAGCAGTAAATGAAAAAAAATTTAAATTCCCATAGTTTTAGTTTAGCAACTGATTGAACTGGTGCCAGAGGTCTGCAGAGACAAAACGACTTCATTACAATGACTGGGAGAGCCACTGAGGTCCTGCTGTGCTGTTTTTGCCAGGCCTCGAAAGACACTCTGTGTGTGCATCGTATCCCGAGTATATGAACACGGGGTGATTATTTTTACTGTTATTGGTTTCACATTTTAAGTGGAATCATATTGTGGTTGTACTAACACAATTTATTATTGCACAAAATTGTCCGAAGTAACGATGTTTGATGAAATTATCACTGTAATGTAACTGAGGATCTCAAATCTTGAGGTGACAATAAATGTCTCCATGGTAAACGTGTTAACTTTTTTTTTATAAATAAAGATAGTGAAACATTAGATTTAAAAAAAAGTAGATTAAAGGAAAAGACCAAAATGTATAAAAATTATAATTAATAATGCATTTTATACATTTGCCTTATTATTGAAAAAACTGATAAAATAGTTTTATAATAATAACAACAGTTATTTGCATATCACTTATAGATTCAGGTTTACACACATTTCATACATTAACTTCATATCCAGACAACAAACTGTGCTCATGACTAAAAATAACAACTAAAACAGATTATAAAAATGTGTTTTAAAACAGCCTTTAAAGGAAGCCTGATTCAATGGATCTGATGGAAGAGAAAAAGCCGCAGCAAAAGCACGGTCATCTGTGGTTTTAATCTGAGAGAAAGAAACTAATAGAAGCTGCTGATCAGTCAGACGAAGAGGCCGACCTCTACAGTAGGTCTGTATCAGCTCAGTAATATGCAGGTGTTAGGCTATGCAGTGCTTTATAAGTGATTAACAAGATTTCAAAATTGAATCTGTGTTTTACTGGAAGCCAAATGTGTAAGGCATAAATTGGGATGATATGAGACGGATGATTTTGTTTTGTTAACAGCAGAGCCGCTGCGTTTCTGAACAAACTGAAAACGGGTTGAAGAGGGAGGTGTGATGTCAGTAAAGAGGAGTTATTTATTTGGATTTTTTAATTCTTCTTTCTTTTCTCTCTCTTTTTATGATGGTCAAATTAACTCCAAACATTTTATTTTATTAGATTTTTTCTTCTTGGTACTTCCCACTCAGCTCCTGACTTTGTTGCATTACACTGCCACACACACATTCACACCTTTCTTACACTACCTCAACAAGTTACTACTTGACTTTCATTAAATCTAATTCAATTATATTTGTTTGTATTATTATATTGTATCTTTGCTAATGTTTTGCGTATCTATTTTGTTTGTTATTGTTTTACTTGTCTTTGTTTATTTGTTTTTGCTTTAGTTGTCATATATGTACATCTTGTCTTGTATTTGTTCACCTTATCACAATAATAAAAAAAATAACGAGGGAGTTAAAGAAGTCTAAGCAAGAGAAAATTAGGGTAGCTGTAATTTTGTGTTGTGTGTGGATAGGTTATATTTTTGCAATATTTTATAATTAAAAAAGGAAGATGGAACAATCTTGGTAATGTGAGCTTCAGAGTTCAGATGTCAAAGAGAACAGTGAGATTTCTAGACGTAGAATTAAAGTTGCTTGATAGGGGACCGATATGCTGCTTGAGCTCTTTTGTGAAGCTCTCAGGGCCGATCACCAGGACCTCAGCCTTGTCAGGAGTTTATGTGGAGAAAAAGGTTTTCAGACAGCCAACTTGAAGCTGCTAGACACTCGTGAAGGGTGGTAAGGTTATAGAGATTATAATGCTTGACAGAGAAGTAGAGCTACGTATCGTCAGCATAACAATGATGAGAGAAATCACAACAGGATTTTAGTAGATGTCCCAGAGGTAACATGTTTTATAAAAAACTTAATAGGTCCAAGGACTGAGCCCTGAGAGGGGAGCAGAAGAGGATACATAACTGTTCATTTGAACCTTGAAATGTCAGATAAGTAAGAAGAAAACCTTTGGAGAGCCACCCCCGAGATACCCACACAGTTAGTAAAACTCAAATGGAATATTCACCTTTATCTCCACACAGAAGTGAATAGTAACTCTGAGCAGTGTAGTTATGAGCTAGTAGAAGCCGGATTGAAATTCATCAAAGACAATGTTGCCCTCAACCAGTTTAGGAAGCTGGAGCGTGACGACTTCCTCCAGAATCTTTGAATTAGAAGAGGGTTTAGAAAGGTGTCTGAAGGTAGGTAACTCAGTGGTGTCAAGTGTTCAGTCATGATGCCCAGCCCCAGTGAAGAGGGGTTTGTGTATCTATAACCACATTTTATTTCATTTTATTTTTGTGTAAAAGTGCATGCACCCTTCGTTTGCATTCAAAAACTATGATGTCCTGTAGGTGCTTACGCGGGGCCACAGTGCATGAAACGATGTACATTAGAGAAATATTCAGAAAAATAGTTCATTTAAAAGCAGAGCACCCCTACAGGCCTGCAGTATGTACTTCTGTTAAAAAGTGCTGGACTTGCAGCACTTGATTATCTGCAGTTGTATTTTAAATGTGTGTGTGTGTTTTTGACTTGTTTGGTTGATGTATTTGCAGCACGTTTGTTTCATTTCGCAGCATGCGTCAGCCGTCGCATTTGTTTTTGATGTTTGCATTTTCTGCTGAAAGTGTAGCATTTCTGAATATGCTGCCCGTTTCTGTCCATCATTTCAGCTGTTGCCCAGCCAACGCACCTACAGGCCACCGTAGAAAACACTACATTCAAAGTCTCATCTACATCTATGCAGCAGGGTGACTAACAACTTTTTGCTCAAAGTTCTCTGTGCAAGTTAATTGAGTTCTAGATGTTTACATTAAGCACACTTGAGGTGCTAATTGTGTTGAGACTAGCAAAGAAACCAGGCAACGTGATTGACAACTGCTATCCATCCAAAACATCACACTCGGTAATTTGTTATTGACTCAGGTTTTGTTCTTTGTCTTTTGTATTTGTTTTTTTTTCAGACCGTTTGGCTCCTCCAGGAGCAAATATTTAAAAATAGTAAATGTAGTTAGGCAACCTGAGAGATGGGGGGAACGTCCTCCTAGGATTCATTTGTAGTCCATGATTTTTTATTAAATACAAATATGGTCATGGAGATAAAAGATATGAGACAAATAAAGTTGTGAATTTATCAATCAAACACTCTGCAGCCAGTTACCCTGCTGACAGGCAGCACACACACACACCCACAAACACACACAAACAGTACTTTCCCTGAGGTCTCTGATATCTGTCTCTGTTTTGCCAGGATTTCTATTTTGGTAGTAAAATCTGCAGTAGGGCACGTGCGCACCTTCATCCACATGTACCCTGCCGCCCTGAAGGGGAACCCTAGACCCTTTAGCTGACATCTGTCAGTCATATCGGCGAGTTACACTGACAGGAGCATAACGAGGGATGGTAGAAGGCAAGAGCATGAGCAAAGAGAAGAAAGAGGAGAGAAGAAGAGGAAGCTTGAAAGATGAAGAAGAAAGGTGGGAGAGGAGGGAGATGAAGAGGAGGAGGAGACGGGAGTGGAGGTGAGACTTCTGAAGCTTGTTAGAGATGCTGCGAGATGAGAGTGGTGCAGCGTGCTGTTTGGTGTTTTAGCACGTCACCGTCTTTTTGATTTGTTAGCATGTGTTTATGATGTTGTTTCTCTGTCTGCATAAGTCAATCTCTATTATTAGACCCTCAGATCTTCCTCCTGCAGTTTTGACACTACCGTTGCTCCTGTTTCACACTTCCTTCCACATACACAGGTGCAGGGTTTGGGATCATACACACTCTCACACCCGGAGACAGACAAAATAGGATATAGAAAGACAATGACATACTCAGACACACTTGCAAAATCAGCACCCACAGTGCTCGGGGCACACATGCCGTTTAAGTCTGGTGGGAGTGAAATCTTTCCTCTGGGTGCTTTGAGGTGTGACGTGCCTTCAGTATCAGATGTTCTGTTTGGAGGCAGATGCAGGAGCGAAGGGCGAGATTTCCCCTCATTCAGAGAAGTAAGAAATAAGTAACAAATTGACTTGATCAGACACAGGCACACACCTGGTCCTTTTATCAGGCTGCTGCGCTGCCTCTGATCTCTTCATGCTGGCAGAAAACAGCAACGGAGACGCTTGATCTAAATCTCTGGTCTGTAAAAAAAACACCACGAGACGAGGCTGAAGGTATGAGCCTGTGGTTCCCCTGAATGCTTCTATAGAAGGCGATATTTTGAAGCCTTGCAATTAGTTTAATTGACTTTGATTTGACTCATAATCTGCAAAATCAACCCGAAGAAAGGCGAGTCAAGGCACAAAAATATCCATGAATATCACTTTTTGACGAAGTTTAAACTTTAAACTTCAGAAAAAAAAACTTTATATGGTCTCAACAATCAACACTTAGTGACATCATACTGCAGGCAAATGATTATCACAATATAGTCCTGGATTAAGAAGCTAATTTTACAAGGTCTGGAAATGCCGGCGACACAGTGCTAAACGCTGTTTTCCTTCCCTGGCCCTGAGACAGATAGAGGGAGGGTATAGCGTCTTTAGCTGATATCTGCAGCTGCAAGATTAGCTTGTTAATTAACCACAAAGCAATTATCAGGTGATGGGATGAGAGGCGCGTCTCACGGAAGGTGTTCCTTGACGTGTTTAATAGGTGTTGAGTAGTTTGATCAGTCGGCAGAAGTTGTCTCTAATTCTGCGGCCCCGCAGTCCTACAGAGGTTGATCCACAGCTGATATGTGCGGCTGCAGGAGAATTCAATTAATTAGACTGTTGCTTTTCCTTCCATCCACTTTTCATTAACCTCCATTGACACCTCGGCAAAGCTGGAGCGCTGGTTTACGACTGCGTCAGGATTAACAAGGAAATGGGGAGTTGGTAATAAACAAAGTTGCCAGAGGATGAAGCTCCCCTCTGGGAACATCACACATTCACACTTGCAGATTCAAAGAAAGGATGCACTTGAAAAGTAAAGAATAGCTTTTTGTCTGACTGCATCTCTTTGTTGGATCACAGAAGTTAGAACTCAACAGTGTTGCTGCCTCCGAACCCAAATGATTGGTTTGAAGAGTGACAGACCAGTGGTGAGATCTAAGCAGCTGAGTAGTGTAAGAGGGTAGAGGTAGCAGGCTTTGGCTAAGTGTTATCGATGGAAATAAGGATGGCTCTCTGGGGTGTCCAACCACTGTTCTTCAGATCAAAACAGACAATCCATAAAACCAACTCACTCCCAATTCATATAAGGGCTGTTTGGAAAGATTTGAACAATACTGAAGGATGTGAGTGATATACATTCTCACTGAGGATCGCTTTAAACACAGAGCGGTCTGACCCATTCTCCCCTTTGTGTTCGATCAATCAACACGTTTTCCTAACTTTCTTCACTCAAATCAATGGGTTTGTACTTTGTTATACACATTCCATCTTGCACTTGTTTCCAAAGGGTCTTTGGTCCTACCTGATTCATCGTCAGACTTGTTATCGTTGTCTGAGTCGGTAAGGGTGAGGGCAGAATTCTCGCGGCTGGACACTCCTGAGCTGCGGCGGGATTTTACTCTCCCTCTTCCGGCCCACAGCTGGATGGCTCTCTCTGGAGTCAGCGGCCCCTCAGGGTCCGAATCGGCATCGGAGCCGGCGCTGAGGGAGTACCCCCTCTGGAGGAGGCCCAGGTCGGGACAGTAGGGAACGGCAGCAGGGTGAGGAGGGGGAGTCGGCTCGCACACTCCCAGCTCTGCCAGGGTGAAGTTCCCCCCTGTGCAGGAGAAATTGCAGTTACAAGTTGGCGTGTAGAGAGTTATTTAAGTAAAGCAGTGAATAAAGGCACTCACATAAACAAATGCTTGCACACTTATCTAGCAAACAAACCCACAATCACACGCAGAGAGGCACACTAATTATGAAACTACGGAGGCGGAGGCTGAAAATTGGGCTTTGTTGTTGCAGGCAGGAGGGGGAGAAGATGACGCAGCATGAATCAGGCACAAACTACAAACTAGCTGCTGGAAGGAATATGTAGTGGCCTGCAGGCCTGTTAAGGCTGGCTTAGAAGGCCTGCCGCCCTCGCTTTGCTGCGCCGCATTGGCATTCATGAGATGTTGATGTGAGATCAAAGAGCTGCTCACTGGAGGCCTCTCAGACTGTAGTGGAGCTGCTTCTCGGCCTCCTCGGTTTGATCATCTACCCACCTAGTTACCATCACACACTGGACCCCTGGCAGAGTGAATATACCGCAGTCTGCTGCGGCTCCGTCCCCGCTGCCTAACACTCTCCCCTCAAGACAAACCAACTCGTCACATCCAAAATAAATATATAAAATTATCCAAATTAAAGCACATCAAAGGGGATCAATAAACAGTGCTGCAGCCCAATTAAATCCAAGCTGAGGAAAAAGCAATTAAGGAAAAAGGCATGCTCAACCAATTTATTCTCTATACTAATTAAAAGAGTATTGTGGATGCAATCGCTCACCATCAGCTGTTGGGGCAAAGGGATCGGGGGAAAAACAGTTGTGATTCACTTCATTAGCAGTTTGTGAGGGAGGAGGAAAAGGGAAGAGGCGAGTGAGAGGATGGCACAGTGTATGAATCAATGGGCTGGGAACCACACAGCTGTGTGACTGGGTTAACTGTGACTCATCAAGCGTACGGACGCAATCAGAGGGAGAGGAATTAAACAGATGACAATCGTCTGCTGGATCTTCACTGCCGCTCTTCACAGGCTCGCCAGAACTTGAGATTTGTTCTGAAAAGTAATGAGGAAGAGGAGGGCGAAGAGGGAAAACTTGGGGAGGTGTGAAAGGCTTCTACTTCCTTTCGTTCTACACAAACAAACAGATGGACCCGACTAAAAAGCAGACACAAATGAATTACTCCACAGGTAGATTCAGCTTCTAGACTACAGCTTGGCAAGAATCCAACCAGCTACGAAGCATCCAAGCACTGCAACGCATCAAAGAACATTACCATTCCTTATCTTCTTTGCTTCTTTGTCGTTTCCTCCCACTTATCATGAAAGACGACAAAAGACACCTTCATTACTACACATGAAACTAGGGACTTTTTACAGTCTGTTGGTAATTAAAACTAATTCTACTAAATATGCACAGGATCTAACACTAGTCTTTGAACCCGTACCTGAGATGAAGTACCGTAGGAGGACAGGGGAGAACTCCAGCAGGCCTGAGAGAGTGAAGCACATGAATTCTTTAACATCAGTCGGCATGTCAGTGCTAAAAAAAGCTTCTAGTCCACAATCACATTTAGGATTAGCCTTTGTGTAAATCATACTATCCAACCACAGGGACAACAATTGGGCTACAAACACATCTTCTACTCTAGGGAGACGCTACATGGAATTAGTTACACAATATGAAAGTGTTTGTGCATGTGTGTGTATGTGTGTGTATGTGTGTGTGTGTGTGTGTGTGTGTGTGTGTGTGTGTGTGTGTGTGTGTGTGTGTGTGTTGTGCACTCAACACACTTATTGTATGTTAAATCCCACAGGCCACCGCTCTGTACAATTAACATCACACAACCAGTGATTACACATTCCAAATCCAATCACTCCTTATCACCATCAGCAGCAAGGCACGGCCCGACGACGCCGTAGCAATCTACATGTCCTCAAAGAAAGATGGATTGGTATGACGGGCCGAAGCAGACATGAAAATCTATCTCAGTTATTCCACAAATGGAAAACCAATCGCATGTTCGTAACATGATATTGTGACAGATGTGGGGGAAAATGTGGCGCTGCATTGTAATCAGATCAATGGCTTTCTTATAGTACGACACTGGCGCTGTCATTTTTTGCACTTATATAATATATTAATGTGTGTTTTGAACCCTGAGCGGCTTCTGCAGCTGCCTTGGGATGTGAACATCTGTGTCTGCTCATTGTGGTGGTGCTGACGCGTGCGTTTTGTTCATTGAGAGTTTCTCTGTGCATTCATATGAACGTGTTATATATCTGAATTAGACTGTGCTGTAGGGGGGGGAAAGTAGCACAATCTTCCCTGAATGCTTTTCTCTAATAGAGGGGGGAAAGAGTGTTGAAGAGAGTGAAAGGACGGGAAGAAAAACAGGCAGATTTGAAAAGAGATGTGATAATTTGTTACTGAGTCACGTTCTGTCTTTCAACACTCAGGGAAACAGATTACAAGTTTAGAAGAAGTTCTTAAATCAGTCAAATTCAATAAAATGAAGGCTTTGTTCAGCTCAATAGGAGTAACAAGAAAGCACACAATGACCTAGCAGAACGGAAAAGTGGGTTAATAATATGTATTTCTGTGTGTAGACATCTGCATTTGACTGTGCAATAGAGCTGAAACGGCATCATCTTGAATGCTTCCCTGAATAATTTCCACTATCAGAGTAGAGAGCATAAACGAATGAAGGCAGAAAAACAAGGACAGTAAAATAGCGTGAAATGCGTGTAAGAGAAAATGAAACCAAGAAGAGAGGGTTGCAGAGTTTCTGTTACCCAGAGATGGGTAGATGAAATTCAAAACTTTTTTTTTCACGGTGCATGGAAACAGAATATGAGCGAGAGTATGGATGGGTCTCATTCAGTCTATACTCGATCGAAGTCAAGTGAAACAAAAGTAAATATATTATCGAGTGTCGAACAAAGAAGTGGAAAAAGCACAACATATTAAAATGGATTTTAAAGAAGCAATATGTAACTCTGACACATAGCATTTAAAAATTGGTACTGCAATTCAAATTTAAAACATTGTCTCTCCCTGCCTCGATGGTCATGCAGGCGGCCATTTCGCACATACTGTGGCTTCAGTGTTTAGCCAGCTCTGCATCAGTCTTGAAACCTTTTAGGTTTTAGAGTTTATTAGAAACATGCAGAGGCTTTTTAGGTCGTGTAGAATCAGTTATACCTGAACCAGTTTGCTTGCTTGCTTCCATCGCTGCAACACCTGTTGGTTTGCCGTTTGCCACGCAAACCCAGGGGCATCCAAAACAGCCTTGTGGGGGTGCCTTAAAACCGCCTACCCTTTCTGGTCAATCCAAATACAGACCATTCAGCACTGGGATCGAACCTTAGAAGGAGGACATACTGGCTGCTGCATCGTTGTCAGAGAAACCAGCACTTCAATATAGCATGTTTCCTTAATGCCTGATAATAGAGTACGATATTTTTATGATTAAATTCAGTTGATATCGTACATATTTCTCCTTTAATCTATACAGTATAAGAACATTATTTTTATAGTTTTCATCATTTTGAGGATGGATGATGATTGTGACTGTGACATTGCAAGAAAAAAAAAACATTAAACCACTGTGAAGTGTTTTGACATCTTACAAGCCTTCAAATGAATTGATTTCTGCCACTAAATTGCATTGTCCCAGTAGTACATGAAGCATCATATCCAAACCAAACGAAGCCTGAGTGACATCAGCCATCTGTTCCTGCAGGGGGCTCTGGAGGCTCATCGGCATCCGCCGCCATGCTGGAAATCCTGTCTAACTTTCAGTCAACCTAACGACAGCATAGAAAGCTGAGGTGGGTTTTAAATCTCTAGACGAACAGTTACATCGCACCCACCTGTCAATCATGTCAACTACGTGCCTGACTATGGATACAGTGTGTGCCAGTGATGACAATAACTAATCAAGCCTATTTTGTTTTATGTACCAGGCTGTAAACATGTTTATTTATGCTGAAAAAAGTCATGTTTATGTGACTTCCGGTGTTCCTGGAACCAGCCTCATGCCGAGGAACTGCAGGTTTTTGCATATTCACATTGGCTTCTTTCTCCAAGAGCGGAGGTTGCCGCTGGCCGCTACTCAGTTAGATCCCTTTGCCAGGCACTCTGTTACAGCTGCATGTAAAAGAAGTAAGACAACAGGCGGAGACAAACCTTACCAACAACATAAATGGATGTGTGACGTAGTTGTGTTACAATTCACACAAACTCCGTGCACGCGCCACGGTTTTGCTCCGTCGGACGGCTCGCACCCATTCACACTGGATCCGTTTCTGGAACGTCAGCGCAGCCATGATCAGCTATACACACATCACAGGAGAACTACAAGATCCCGCGGGAATAAAGAGAAAAACATGCAAACAACATGTTGCTTTGTCTTTCTGAGGATGCATTGTTGTTCATTCGGTGCCTGTTTTGACGTAATGTTGATAAAGTGATGAAAAATACAATCGCAAGTCCGTATATTGTGTTTTATTTTGAAATTGACCGGATGTTCTGTGCGTTTCCTTGTCTGACTTCCTGTCCGGGCTGTCATATTCTGTCCAGCTTGACGCGTGCCTGCAGCGTACTCTGGCGAAAATAGACTCGCTGCGTATTTGAAACGGAGCAGAGACGTTGTACCGTCGGTGGTACACGCCGGAGACAGACCGCAGCGCGCACGTAGTATGTGTGAATTGGGCTTAAGTCACCTGTATCTAAGGGTGTTCAGATACAGTAGCTCTGTTAGAGTAGCCATCAAAAGACTCCACAACATGTCACATGCCTGTTGCATTTCAACTGCAGGCAAAATTGACTTTTGCTCATATGTGACTCAGATCCGATTTTTTCTGACAACTGAACAGAACATGTCACATGTAATCTCTTCTTTTCAAATAATTTGGGCCACTTCCATATTTGGTCCTGAACGGGATTTAGGTCAGGTCAGAATGCATGCAACTTTGAAGTCACTTTGAGTGACGCTCATTACAGCTCTGCAACATACTTTGTGCCAGGTCATATGCCAAGCATTGCACGTTACTGGGCTGCTGCACTAGTTGGAGACATAGGATGGTTGAGAAGGGTAATTAAGGACTTTAATTTCCTGCACCTAAGATGCATCCTCATTTGGAGTATTCATGCACGGCATGTTGTGTCTCCAAAAATTAGTGACACGGGGGGAAAGAAAGCATCTTGTTGTAACTTAACTCACAATAGTGTGAGTGGGACTGGCATTTGCAGTGATCCATTAAACCACATGTACTTCCCTTGATAAAACTCATTATGGATGGGCGTGGGAGTGAATGTGTGTAATGTGCAGTGTGTGTGTGAGAATGCTTGTTTGTGAGTAGACAGCTTTGTGGGATAGAGGGGCCTATCATTAAAAAATCATTTGTGCTTGTTAGCAGTTTGACAGGCAAAGTATAGGCAGCAGGACTCTGCATTATTCTGGTTGACTTTCCCTCACCCCACGTGTAATTCTGTAAAGGATGTAAAACTGGCTGAACATGTGGGCTTCGGTGCCTGCAATTATGTTGCTTTTTCTAGATCCCATAGTTTACAGTTCAGGCCACCCTCGGACATGCCATATTCGAGCCCCGGAGGGAGCTCCAGTTCATAACAAGTTCTGATTTGCCCTGAAGTGCTGAACCAGTGAACTGATTTGCTCCTGGGTGGAGGATGCATCAAAATCAGGAAGCAAATGAAGCTGTGCACAGTGGGCTCCTGAACAATCCCCAGAAATAGCGGAAATTATGGTTAATAACAGTAAAAGCCTTATTTTTCATGTCACAGCTTTAAAATGGTTGGAATTACTGGGTAAGAGAAGCCGAAATGTGTCATTTTTTAACGTTTTTCCATTTTC
Organism: Labrus bergylta; assembly: GCF_963930695.1. Lineage (NCBI taxonomy): Eukaryota > Metazoa > Chordata > Actinopteri > Labriformes > Labridae > Labrus > Labrus bergylta. Next base: position 4,592,043 of record NC_089203.1, on the reverse strand, counting down.
ATTTGCACTGCACTTAAGTATTCCTGGAAAATCTATCTTTCTTTAGTGTTTTCTTCTTTGTAAATTATGAAGCAATAACACACTATACTTCTTCATCCTTTATGAGAGAGTTTAAACGAAGAACTGTTTCAACAGATTCAAGAGAAAGAAAGAGTCACGGAGCAGTAGAAATGACAGACAATATGACGGTCACAACTCAAGTTTAGGGGTTCTCTTTTCTCCCGGGTTCGAATCCAAGCGGATGTTGCTTTCCTGGGTCTTCACTATTCTGTCACAGTGTTTAACAAAGTCACTCAAAGACAAAATGAATTCAAAATTCCAGAGCTGTTTTTGAGCGCTGGATAGCCTAGCGGTTAAGTCGCGCGCCCCATGTACAGAGGATAGTCCTTGGTCACAGCGGCAGCAAGTTCGATTACGACCTCAGCCTTTTGCTGCATGTCATCCCCCACTCCCTCCTCCCAACATGCCCTGTCTCTCTTCAGCTGTCCTTGAGCTTTTATAGCGCTTATAGTCATCTGACTACTCAAAGAGCTTTTACACCACAGGTCACACCTACACATTCACACACTGATGACAGAGGCTGCTGTGTAAAGTGTCCACCAGTATTAACTAATCCCATTCATACACATTCCAATGCCGCAGACGACTTTGGGTTAAGTGTCTTTCCAAAGGGCGGAGCAGACATGTGACTGCAGGAGCTGGGGATCGAACCCTCGACCTTGTGATTGAGAGGTGACCAACTCAACTGAGCTACAGCCGCCCCAATAAATAAACAAACAGTGTATGCCTAATTGGACATGAAAGATTCCACACTGCATAGGTCACCTCAATGGAATAGATGTAATGAAATAATTAAACTTTAAAGTTATTGAAGACCATGATAGAGATGGTCAAACTGTTTCTCAAGCTTTCTTCTACTACACATATACCAATCACTCTCATGGTCACTTTCCATAGTCTATCCACCACTCTGCTGATGTAAATGCTAATCACTCGTTTCAAAATGTTCCCCTTTTTATATAGATATAGAAAGTAAACATAAGTTCAACAGGCCTTGGACATGCTCAAGAGGAAATGGCTGGATAAAATGTATGAATTTATGAATACCCGCTCTTTGCATCTATTTAGTGTCAATCAATGGAAAATATAATTTCAAGTAGGCTGCTGCTGAGTGAAAGTGTGAAGAAGAGAAAACATGTTTGCCCTCTTAAGTTGATAAGGGCAAAAATGCAAGGAGTAAAAAGAGAGTGAGCTGTGTGGATGACGAAAAAAGAGGGATCATAAGATGAGGTAGTGAGGGATGATGAAATCCTCGGTCATGGTAAACAGTTTCAGCAGGGAGAGAAAGAGACGGAGCACAGACAGGCAGAGGAGGACTGTGTTTACCTGAGTAATAAGCCAACAGAGTGGATTTAATGAAAGCACCTACGCACAGACACCGAGAGCAGGAAGGAGTCATTTGGCTTCGACTTGCATACACACTACACAAAGGTCGAGGTTCAAGGTCAGCGCTGTCTGCCACTGAGAACTGCGTTTGTGGGATTGTTGTTTCGCCTATATTTACCTCGAGATCTATTATTACAACACACACACACACACACACACACACACACACAGTTGCAAAAACACACAGCGCAGCAGTGGAGAATACTAATAAGCATCTTCACAAATCAGGGTTGCCATAGTGATGAGTGTTGCACAGGTGCAAACATACGTACACATTAAAGTGAGATTGCTAATGAACCTAACCTCTCCAAGGGCCAGATTTACTAAAGGTTTGCGTGTCTTAAAACGTGTGCAAACGTGATACCACCAGCAAAAAAAGTGCTATCTGATCTACTAACAACATGCAGTGAGGATTGCGTCTTTCGTATGAGCAAAACAAGACACATTGTCCATTTAGTACGTTTGACTTAATGAATATGCAATATGGGGCGTTTCTGCCCTAACGTGCAAAACACTGGGAGGAGAAAATGCAAACAAGTTAAGTTAGTACACACTCGTCTCAATAAAAGTAAATCTTAATCTTAATTGTGATTTACCAAACCTGGCAAAAATTGCGGTGATTGTGACGGTGTCTGTATTTAACACCTTTGAAAGGAACGTGCTAATCCAGGAGACCAGCCTGCTGTTATTATATTTAGGATGAGACATAGGCACAACAAAAGAAGGCATAAAGATCGCATTTTCCCCACATGTGTTTACATGTTTCAAATGACAGAAAAATCATTTAAATTTGATTCAATATTCTAATCGTTAAGGAAGAGAAACACCATGATTAAACTACAGGCTATTGTTGCCAAAGCCTACAGCCAAACAAAACTGAACATCCACAGCCTCTGCATTCTATAGAATTTCAACATTGACATTTATTTCTTCCTATTTCCCTCTTTTCGCCAACATTATATTTTAAACTGGGATTTTCTTTTTCTCTGGCTGCGCGTCTCTCCCCCAGCTCGCCCCCCTCTGGTGCGCTCCTCTCCATAATGCGCGCGTCACCTCCCTCTAAAGCTGCTGCTACTCTGTAGGACGCTTGGATTGGGGGACCTCACCACTGTTTTTACCCCCGTCTTAGATACCTGTTTCCAGGGCATTTATGTCCGATCAGACACAGCGCTGGCCAGCTGTCTGGTGCGCAACAACGGCGAGTGTATTGTGCAATGTATGACACTTCATTCTTAAGATTAAGGGAAGAAAAGAGAGGCCCTGTTTAATGCCGATGTTTTCTTTAACCAAAATTTTCTTTGTAATATTCAGATTTATCTCCTATAACTCAAAAGTATTGTGTGTTTATTTGCCTCTCTCACTGATACCTATTTTGCGCTTGCAGTCATCCTGCTTTCGTTCCAAACTCTCCATGACGTAAACCAGTAGAACACACAAAAGCCTAACTTAAATAGTACTGCCTCTATAAGGTTTGCACCTGGTGTCATTCATGCAAATTTTCTTAGTAGATCACCCGCAAAACGCCCACCAACCAAACGTGCAAACTTTTGGAGTGAACACGCAATTTAGTACTCTTTAATTGGGAGCTTAATAAATCTGGCCCCAAGTGTTAAGAGTGAGATAACAAACTATGGTGTGACATATTCGTACTTGTATTAAATGTTTGTTTCTCATCTAAAGATAAAACTCTTCTTTTACACACAAAAACAGCAGCCAGGTTTCTTCATCAAGATCACAATCAACATTCAGTGTTAATGGTGGATTTGAATAAAGCGCACCTGCCAGTTCACTATTTTGTTCTTCATCTGTCCATGCAGTTCCTCTGAGCTGTACAGAGCGTTGAGTTGTCGTTAAGCTCGCTGCTTTCTGTAGACTTTCACATCTCTTTCTTTTCACTTTCATAATTATGTGGCAACTGTTTTCAGCTCAAGAAAGTCCCTAAAAATCCAAATTGTACGTTATTACCAATAAACAGACAATGTTAGCAACTAGCTGATGAACATAAAAGAGCATTTAGCCACTAAAGTAAACAATGTCTCCTTCAGGAGCTGAACAAGACAAAGCTGAAGATGACCGAGAACCACTACTATACTCCTATGAAATGCTGATGTTGCTGTGTTTGCAGCTTAGCTGTTAGGCAACTCTTTTTAAATCAATACATTAGATGAAGTAAATTGATAAGATGATAAAATGTCCATGTTGGGTTTTCAACTTGTATGCCTGCCCCTAGTACCAAAAGTCATAAGATAAACACAAATATAAAAATAAAGACATGATTCAGTCTTTATAATAGGTAAGCTTTAGCATCAGCCAACATCTTTCCATTTATTAAATTCAAGAAAACATCCCAGAAAGCCTGGACTACAAAGGGCTGCAACAGAGTAATTGGCAGAAATCTCAGTAGGATTGTGAGTTAGAAAATCACAATGCCTAAAGCCTGGCTCACACTGCAGGATAATCAGGATGATTTGAGCTCCGATACCTCCTTCCCAACAATCGCAGGGTCGCTCCCGACTCAAGGCTGCTGAGACCCGATTATCTGTTCAGATTATCTTGTGAGTGGTACAAAGATCCAATCTTAACATCCCCGATCTGCCCGGCGATCGTCGGGGATGCCCCAATTTATTTCAAACATGTTTGATATTTAGAATTTAAAATCTTGACGATTACATCATGAAAAGGGTCGGGCAGAAGTTGTGTGAGACTACAATATAATCACGAGAGACAAGGGAGGACTGTATTCATGGCGACCACTGGCAGGACGCAACCCGGCGAGTTTTCAGTACAGCTCATCAGTGCAGCACTTTCATGAAACTTGTATCCATATATCTACGATTGTATCAACTTTCCTCTATCCTACAACAACTTCCACTTCTTTTTCTTTTACCAACCACTGTCCGCTGGAGTTTTCAAATTAAACTTTATTAACAATTGTCAACCCTCCGTCCCGATTTCACTCGTACAGTGTGAGCTCTCCGGCCATGCCCGACAATTGGGTCGTACAGTGTGAGCACATAAATCTTAAGGTCTGGTCGGGCGTCGTAAACGATTCAGTTGCACAGTGTGAGCTGACATGCCACCCCGACTTTTATACAATCGAAGAAAAATCGCACAGTGTGAGCCAGACTTTAGTTAGTTAAAATTATAACAACAAAAGCAAAAATCATCATCTCATATACCCAGTTATCATATAACAGCTCTCTCGTCATCCTACTCTACAAGTCTAGATTTGGAGTATTAAAGGGTTTAATGGAATTACAGAGGAAGTCTTTCTTTTCTCTTTGGCTAAATATCTGATCTCAATCATCAGTTCATGACCATCAGATAAAACGTCTCATCCCTGAAAAAGGAGATTATTTCTTAACTCTCATTTTCAAGGATTAAAAAACAGAGCAGTTTGTAGCAAATCATACAGTCAAGATTGAAGTGCTTTATCTTGACATCTGGAAACTAAGCATTAAGATTCTCATTAAATAACAAACACTGACAGATATCCATATTGTTCTTCCCATACTGATGTAAGGGTCAAACAAATCAGCTTCCAATACTGCCTTAAATACTTGAATGAAGAATGCCAGTCAATGCAACAATCAGATACCACAACCAGTGTTAATGTTGTATATTTCGGTCATCCACAAGTTCCTTGTTTTCTTTCAAAATAAAAGCAGGTTTGTATCCAAAAAGGAAGCGAAGACACCTTAGCTGTAGTCAGTACAAAAATACAAAATAAAAGCATGAAAAAACAGTTTTCAAATGCAGAATAATGGAATTTCAAACGTGATCAAAATGCAATTAAGCGTGATTAACTAATGAAATCATTTAATTGCAATTTTAAAAATTGTATCCTTTGACCGCACTAATGCATTTATCAAAAGCTGCTGTGTCATTGATTGGCTCGCTTTCTATCTGCTCTTATGTCCTCTTTTCAAAGCCTGTTGTCTCTCAAAGTGCCTCTTGCTGTTTTCAGTGAGTGAGTGGCAGCAGCACAGATATGTTACAACATTACCTTCACTCTGTGACTGACACGTCCTGACAAGATGACAGCAGACTGACAGTCCACCTCATACGGCTTGGTGTTGATTATCAAAACTCCATTTCACAATCACACGTGCATACACACATACATTTCCCATAGCATGTGGCCTGACATTAACGCCACCATTAGCGACTTGACAGATCTGCCCAAATTGGAGTGTCATGGTCAAACACTTCCCACACCTCCCAGATGACATCGGTTCCTTTGGCTCCAGTTTGATCCACAGGGGCACTTGCACCTCCTAATGAGGAGACCAAAAATAGGCGTGACAAATGTCATCCATCCCTGAGCTAGTTCTACCCCCGCCCAGAATACAGCAGCCTAGGCTGGACAGGACATGACAGGACATGACATAACACCATGCACTCAGGAGGAGGTCTTGTCACTGAGAGGTGTAGTGCGAAGAAGTGAAACACCTCTCAGCCATGAATAGGAGGCCGAAGCTGACTGGACGGGGAGACATGCTTCACTGTCGCTTACAACACTGGAATCTGAAATGTACATCAAGATAGAAATACATTTCACAATATAGGCTTCAAATAAATTAGGAAAATCTAAAATGGAACATACTTCCCAAGACACATATCAGAAGAATCATGTGTTGTCATTAGTCTGGAGATCAGGACAAGGGGATGACATAGGATTTAAACATGTTAACTGCTAAAAACCAAAATTTTGCTCAGGCTGCAAAGCTAAAGCTGTTTGACATCTTCCTGGATCCATAATTTTCACATTTACAGATGTCTATAAATTGCCCAACAATTGTCCATTTTTATCTCACAACATTTGTTACATTACACTAACCCTAGTGGTGGTACTTCCTAAGATTTCTTCTGGGGATAGAGGGTGTTGTAGAGGCACATGTGCAGATCGATTGCCGAACATAGCGTATATTTGGTTAAATAAGAATATCAGGTAGAGAGATGTGTGATCCAGGCTAGTGATATGTCCTCTCTTCACTCCTTTCTCTCTTCAGCAGCTGCGAGCGCCAACAGTCTCTCCGTCAGTGTGATAATGAGTTATACTGAGGCAGAAGCAGACATCACATATACGGCTAAAGTATATGATTACCACTGTTGTTCATATTGATCCTGTATTGATGGGCTTAAGGAAAAGTTTAGCTTTATCGGCAGGAATAGTCTGTCTTTGTTTGAACTATTTAAGAGTTTAAAATGTGCCTCCAACACAGATTGTTAGCATTGATAAATTATGCTAATAATGTAACATTAGGAATCAGTGGAATATAGATGTTGGAGTTAATGTTATTAAAGTTAAGTTCATTAAAATACAATATGTGTATTGGCTAGGCCTAAACCCGAAGCCACTGAGGGGCTGTGTTGGCAGGATAATAGATAAGGCCTAAGCACTGTAAAAAAGAAAAAAGTCAAACATTTCACCAAAACAACTTCAGCGCCCGTCTGATGCGATGTGGCCTCACCTGTCTTCTGAGGCTGTCTGCTTTTATTTGCCGTGACCCACAGTACAAAAGTGACACTTGAGAGATAAATTCTACACACTCTGGACTCCAGAAACGGCTCTGATAAATTATTTGAATAATTAATTAACTGTCATGTATCATACATTTAAATATACATTTAACGATCATGAGAAGAAAAAAATAACTTTCTGAGGACATAAAAACTATACGAAGATGCAACCTGTTGCTGGGCAACGGAAAATATCTCTAAGATTAAGTTTAGCGAAAAAATGAAAGCCTAAATGTACAAATAATTACTGAGGAGAAAGAGTGGTGACATATGTTGCCTCTGCGTTGGCTGTTATGTTGTTAATTATCAGCAACATACATTTCATTCATCCTTATTCTCATTTTTGAAACATTCTTGCATGTATTTCCGGCATAATTCATGAAGTGACTCCATCTGTATGTTAATCCTACATCGACTGAAGTTTATTTACACATGCAGCTACATCAATAGTCAAGCAGAGCATTTGAACTGCTATCTGCTTGTCACTGACACAGCATCAAAACATAAACGTGTATAAGAAACGTGGCACGCACGCACGCATGCGCACGCACGCACACACACACACACACACACACACACACACACATTTAAATTCTGTGGCTTGGGAACACATATAATTACAGCCTAGGAAGCAAGTGTCTCGGCTGAGGGAGAGGGGGGAAAAAACACACACTTGATAACACTGACATTTACAATCTGCCTCATTTATCAAAAGCTGCCACCGCAGAGTCAAAGAGGGTCATTACATAGTAAACATAGATTAACTCAACTCTCCCAAAACCCACACAACATTGTCTAATAAATGATTTTTAGTCGAAGAAAATTGCAGATGTCAGCATGCATTTCCCCGGACTCTGTCAATTAATTGCCTTATTTGTTACCCAATATTTGTGTTTGCGTTTGTACGTTGTGTGTGTGTGTGTGCGTGTGTGTGTGTGTGTGTGTGTGTGTGTGTGTGTGTGTGTGTGGGCGTGTGTGTGCGTGCGTGTGTGTGTGCGTGCTTTTGTACCTTGTGTGTGTGTGTTTGTGCGTGTGTGTGCGTCAGCGCGAATAAGAGCCAGCACCAGTGCTAAATAGCTGGCACCTTCTGCATGCATTTCCCTGGCCCCTTCCTATTATTTGTCTCATTTGTTACCCGGTGTTTGCAAGTGTGTGTGTGTGTGTTTGTGTGTGTATGCATCTGTGCCAACATCAGTGCTAATAGCAAACACATTCACTTTAGAAGCACAGATCCAATTTGACAAACTTAGCTGTGTGTGGATAACATTACAGAGTGACCAACAAGGGAACATAAAGTCCTGAAAGATCTGTACTGAACTTCTCTCGTTCTGCTAAGTCCCTAAAACAACTATTAATCAGTAACATCTGTGATGTATGGGATGATGAACTCACGTCTGTATACCAGGCCCTTTAGACATGTACAGCGGCCTGAGTGTGCGTTTGCGACTGCCAAATTCTGGACCAGATGTTACGTTGACTTAAGTCCCCCTTTACACACCTCCTTGCATATGTTGGGGCCAGACATCCAAACCCACAAGAGCAGTTTCAAGGCCATAAGTGATTTAATATTGAGAGTGAATGGGATTGCGTTGCAGACTGAAGGAGTGGATTCCTGCCTGCGGATATTCTTCAGTGACTCCTCGGCTCTGTTTCTGCAGCTACGTGATGCTTCAGAGTGTCAGCAGCTGGCGGAGGTGTAGAATGCCAGAGAGGAGACAAAGATAAAGAGTGATCGGGGAAAGAGGGGAAGGATTGCATTTAATCTCAGCATCATTTATTTTTAATAGCGTGCAGCTGCTTTGTTCTCGCTTTGATCATCAAGCAGTCCAGATTGACTGTAACCCGATGAAATGGTCTGACACGCGCGTTCAAAGACACTCTGTATTTATTTATCTATTTCTTTTGACAGAGTCAGCAAGTTTTAACTCCCTGTTTTGAATGTCCAAATCTTTAGCGGCTAAAGTCAGAGTGTTCTACATAATGTCATCAGCAGCAGTAAGCAGAAAACCTGGTAGGTCATCGCCTAACCCCCACCGCCCCCCCATGCAGGAGTCCTGACTTAACAGCAGAGGCGCTGCTTGTCAACAGGCAAGGCAGGCAACTCCTTGGGTCCCCTGACCAGTAGGGGGTCCCTGTGGGCTGGCAAACTAAGACCAAAGTAGTGGTCGACAATGTGCACATTATGCAATGACAGTTGGAAACCTCCCAAAGGGGACCCCATCAGACAGCACTCACTCTTGTTGTCCTGCTAAGCATTGCGTTCATTATTGCTGTAAAAAACAAACTTAGTCAGTGAAAGTCAACAAAGAATAGGCCGTCTATAGGAGAGGAAGAGGAGTTAGTGTTGGGACACTGGCAGACATGATGGTGTTGAACGCTGGTTGGAGGCCCCCCAATTGGTTTTTGCCTAGGGCCCCAACTGACTCTAGATTCGCCGCTGCTTAGCAACTCAAATCATGTGAGAAAGAAAGAGTATACAAACTGTCATGGCTTCACACTGGTGACCACATCCAGTTGTGCTCATTGAACACGTCTCGGGGCACCGACACCAAGAATAAAGCTGTGGATTTATGAAGCTGTGCAAGAGAACTGGAGGACACATTTCACTTCAGCAAAGGTAGTTTGCTCATTTAGATGGTCAAGGACTTGATAAATCATCTTTAAGCCATTGTCTTGCCAAGTCCTGTCAACCCATCATGGAGGATTCTGCGAACCCTTCAAATAGAATGAAGCTCACCCTGCAGCGTCAGGGTTAGTCCCTGTAATTCTGAAGAAGGGCTTATTGTGAGAAGCTGCTGCTGCTGCTTCTACAAATACTTGGAAGTCTTTTCCCCCCCAAAGAATAGAGAAGACGGAGGAAGCAGGGGATGCTTGTCAGGCTAAAGCCTTCCCCCAGAACACCCAGCAGAGCAATTGCCTCGCCATCCGGCCTTGAACAGGCAGCTGAGGCAATCATGCCAGTGTGTGAGTGTTTGGCAGAGTTTTTGGACTTTGTAGTCATTTGTCACATTGGAGATGATGGAGAAAAGGGAAAGCAGAATGAGGTAAATATGGCCATTACAGTGTTGGATTTTCCCCCGGTTCTTCTAGGTTTGAATGGGCTCATTCTGGCTATATTAGAACATTTAAGCACATTTCAGTGCAGCTATGATGATGAGAGGCCAAGAGCATAGAGTTCAGATAGAGGGGAGAGCCCTGTGTGGAAGAAAACACAAAGACACACCCAGTATGTTTGTTCTCAGAGCCAAAGAGAAGGGCCTCAACAGAAAAATGTGTGATACGAGCAGTAAAGCAACAGTACAGGAGCAGCTAGGGTGAAAGAGATGGGGGGGGGGGGGGGGGGACAAAGGAGCAAAAGAGGAAATATAAGAAAGAACATAATAAAAAAATAGTGAAAGACGGGGAAAAAAGACTATCAGAGGGAGGGAGAGACGGGAACAGAATGAGTAAGGACAGCAGATGATGCTGAGTGTTGTCCGTGTAGCAAAGCTGGCAGGTGGCTGCAGGATTCTCTGTGTGGTTTCTTCCCCTTGGGGCAAAGCAACAGAGGAGAATGTAGAGAGGCTCATTTAGATCCTCCTAAAATGAAAGGCTAAAGCTTCCAGAGACAGCTATGGCTGTGATAATGCCTGGTGTCCAGAGGAGGACCTGCAGGGAAGACACACACCGGGGAATATGCTGAATGGGAGGTAAGGAAGATGTATTGTATGGATGAAAAGATCAGAACGGCTAAGAGGTGAAAGGACAAAAGTGGTGTATTGTGCTCCTCTGCAAAGTACAGAGTGGCTTATTAGAGTTCACACATTGTTCATTGTGTATTGACGTGCATGCATGCTCGTCATGGGATTATCTGGTGAGCGGTGAACAATGCATATCGGACAAAAACAAACCTGAAGAAACTCACAGAAAAAAAGCGACAACATTGAAAATGTTCAGTCACAATGCAAAAGAAAGTCTTCCTCTGATATTTCTGTATATCACGAATGAACCTCTGTCTTATTATGATCACTGTAGATTTCAAATGTGCTGCTCTGTGGTGTTAAATAGTGAACACTTGTAATTGGCTTTCCAGGCTGCTGCATGTTATGGTTAGGGGAGAAAGTGTTATTTAGCTGTGCTTATCCAAGCAGACAAAGCAATAAGTGTGTAATGGGGGAAACAGTGCAGTTGAGATGCACTGTAAGCAGGGGGTCTGTTGGAAAACACAACCAAACTCGCTTTATCAAATCCTGCAAGGAGACGTTCGGGACAGCGCGCGGTTAAACACTGGAAATGAAGTGCAAAGAAAAGGGGTCGACTTGAATTTTGCACATGCTCAGGAATGTGAATAAAACAGTCTGGTAAAGCTGCAGAATTTGAAATAGGGATATCAATATTATCCATTAATATATCATACAAAACAAGTGTAATTTTCACCTGTTTTCAGGAGTAACAGGATAATAAGACTGACTCGCTAACAGGATTCATGCCATTCAATCAATACTGTACAATGTGGTCGTGTTAGCCAATTACTTGTGGAGAGGTAACAGGGGAGAAGCAGCTTCCAATGGGCTCAAACTTATTTGAATCCCTGGACTAATCTGATATATTGGTGACTCTGCAGGTGTAGAACATTTCTGATTCAGTTTTTGGGTCGGCTAAATTTTCCACATCTACATTACATTTGTGAAAATATAAGACAGGGCTGCACGGTGGTTAGTGCTGTTGCCCCTAGTTAGAATCCCCGTCAGACAGGACCTCTCTGTGTGGAGCTTGCATGTTCTGAGTGGGTTTCCTCCAGGTACTCTGGCTTCCTCTACATGTCAGCCCTCTGATTGACTGCCGAACAGTCCAGGATGCACTCTGCTTCTCGCCCAATGAAAGGTGGGATTGACTCCAGCCCCTCATGTGACCCAGAAGAGGAAAAGTGGTAAAGATGATGGATGGAAAATATGAGATGCAAAGGAGAAATCTGGGCTGCAAAGTCTAGTCTGTGGCTGTAGGCTTTATTTTATGCAGATTTGCAGTCAGCACAATACTCGCATCCTTCAGAAATACATAACAGAAAACAAACTTTCTGAAACTGGATGTACCTTCAAAGGCAGCTACAAAACTGCGCCATAATTTGGCCAACAAATTCAAAAATGGTTGGAGCAGGATGAAACTGATGGATGAAGGAGGAATACATAAGTAGATTTTGGGTGGGCCTAAATAAAGGTCACTGACATCAGCTCCACTCACGTCCTTTCGGAGCAGAAAACAGTTTCCTAATGGACTGGGAGGTAAAATTCACAGAGAAGAGTTCTTGCTGAAGGCACCAGAGTCACAAAACACAAATTTACAGTCTCCAAACACACTCCCAATGTGGTTCCAAAGGGAGATGGTGTTCCTTTTTAAGATGAATTTATGCTTCAGGAAACATTGAAATTCCAGTGAAGCTTGTCATGCATAATGTTGTGCAATAAGCAAGTTATTTTAGAAGGCAATGATAGCTTTGTGGTTAGACTGCAAGGACAGCTAGATGTAGCAGAACACGTGAGCACATGAACTAATGCTGCGGTAAAATCTATAAATTATTTAACCTACTTAAATGAAATATCTATCTTAAACCTTTTGTTCTGATGTTAAAAGATTATTTTGATAATTGAAGAAAATTGTTCCATTAGAGTCACTTCCCAAGATCTTTGATTTTGGCTCAGGAAACATCCTCAGGACATCTGCTGCACTCCTAATAATTTGCACTGCATAACTCAATGCAAATGATCTTTCAAAATTATGAAGAAAAAAAGGCCAAAAAAATTGACTTGTCAAATGTGCTCCGCGCCTGCATTCGTGCCTGAGCAGTGTTTACTCTGAACATGCAGGATAATGAAGCCACAAGCAACAAAAACGGAGAAATTCATCAAGATAAATGTCAGTGAAGTATGAACTTTTCCCCAAACTACTGTAGGCGAGTCAATAACTCAATGTGTAACTCTGTTAGAGTTCCTGTTTGTGTTTATCCATGTGTGGGTGCACAAGCTCACAGGGTGCTCCAGTCCCACCTGTGCTTGACTCACACCTTTTTGTCTCACACATGAGGTTTAATAACAATGTAAGGGCGAGTCAATACAGTATGCTTTAGCACCACACAGAACTGTTAATTAGTTGCCCTAAACAAAAACCATAAAGGCGAAAATACAGTGTGAGAATAGCTTTGGATGACCTCAAAACTTCTCGACAAGAGGCAGAAACAGCATGATGGCTCAGCCAACCAAAGAACAACATCATTATAATTTAATCAAAGTTAATCATATTTTCTTCTGTGGCCCCATCAGCGCATGAATTACTAATATCAAAGGTCAGTTCCAATTTCACATCTCCCCTTCAAATCATTTGTTGGATTTTTCAACAAAGCAACAAGGACATCTGAATTCTCTCTGCCCTGTGTCCAATTTTTGTTTGTTACTTCTGAAGAATTTAAAGTCGGCCTTCTTTCACAATCTTGCTTTTAAACTACAAGCTGTTCAAAGGGGGGAACACATTCGATATCCCTCTTGGTCTCGTGTATTAGTTAGACAAACACGCAGCTGAAAAGTGGAGAAAACTCTATTCATCTCCTTCTTCTCTGGCTGCGTCTTTCTCGCTCTCACTCCTTTTTTTCTTTCTCCCTCCCTCCAGCACTTCTCCTCGTCCCGTGGTGTCACAGTCCATATGGTGCGGCAACACTGTTGGTCTCCTGTGGCCACACTTCCCACGATGCATCTGTGGCTCTGGGCTTTCAAAGGAGCTGATAGGCTGAGAGGACTGTGATATCGACCAGCTATTGCCCGGTGTGAGGTCAGCTCGGTGCAGCAGTGGAGTGTGTCCGTACAGCACACACCACTGACTTCCAGGCGTACATACGTCCCGCCAATCAATCCTCCATTTCCTACACTTTTTTTTTTTCCCCCTTTGTGGAAGAAAGTATGCTCCTCTGTTGTTTTCGTCTTTAAAAGCAACACCTCTTCCCTGTGCATGTGCCATTAAACATTTTCTTCTTTAAACACCTGTCAGATTGATCCATTTCTTTTAAAGCCTGCAGACACAGGTACACGTGAAACCTCAACAGCAAGCCTTACCTTTTTTTTTCTGACTCTAATGAAGAAAAACACCATCAAGGACTCTTCAAGATTTCTTTATTTATTTCTGTGAGGTATTTTACTGTTATTTTCTCTCGCCTGCATTGTTGTGTTGTATTACTCTGAGCTCTCCCCCTCTCCTGTCTGTGTCCATGCAGAGAAAACAGAGCTTAGCACAGATCAATCCCATTGAGCCTGACTCCTTTCACTAGCCAGGGATCAATAATGCCTGTTTCATGTCCCTGTGCCATCTACACTTGTCCACATAGACACAAACACGCATGCACAAACACACACAGTTTAAAGACATGCCTATGAGAGCAGGCCCACCCCTATAGAGATGACCTATCGGCCTATCGGCTAACTTGCTCACCGGGGGATACAGAAGTTCATTATGACAGGCCTGCCTGAGCTAAAGGTCTGCTTTGGTCCTCTGCTGCAAAGTGCAGCATTTACACTTTCTGGTTACATTAACAGCTTGCCACAGAGGCCTCACGATAAACACAGTAGCTAAAAGTAGCATGCAGCTGGAAAATGTTTACATGTGCAACATAGTGACTGTTGAATGTGTGAAAGCAGATGTGAAAAGTAATGTAGGAATCACAAAAACAGGACTGGAAGGGCTCTAAAAGTGTTGAGCTATGCTCGGCTCATCGACCATATGTGCTGGACAGGAAAATGACTTGCCTACTGGAGCTGCACTGAGAGCAGAAATAATTGGTAAAATCTGACAGGAAATTGCTACGCCCTTGAGCTTCTAGTTGTTGCCATTTGGCTGCATTTGGCAGCCTTCGTTATTTGTTGTATTGTAAGTATTTTGAGTCCCTGGAACCACAGAACAAAATCCTCTTCCATACTTCTCAATATTATGATTTACCTTGAATAAACTAATCAACATCTAGGACAACATGGCAATTTGATTTTTCTTTGGGAAGACTGACTCTGAATTGATATCCCACTTCACTATATATATATATATATATATATATATATATATATATATATATATATATATATATATATATATATATATATATATATATATATGAGCAACAGCAGGTTGTTAGCTTAGCCTAGCATAAAGAAGGGAAGGAAGGGGAACACTTCCCCAGAAAAGTGTAAAAAAAACCACTGCTAATCTGCAGAGAACTCCCATTTTATCTTTCTTACTTTTGTTATAAAACATATAAAATACTTTTTTCTTGGTCAATGTTTCCCCTTTTATCAGTTTGTATGCTAAGATATCCTTAGTTAGCATACAGTTATTAGAGTAGTTTTCCATTGTCACTCATTTATAGTGACAAAAAAAAAGAAATAAGCCAAAGAGTTTAAATTTCTCTAACTGGTTTGTTTTTCTACATTTTTCTCTCTCCAGTCCAGCACTGTGGTTCAAAGCCAAAACTACAGTGACGTAAACATTTGAAGGAGATGCCTCACAAACCTTACCTTGCCTCGAGTACTCATCGGCCTCGTGGTGAACCAGGTCAGTCACACAGCCGCCGTAATGCAGCCTCTGCTCGTGGTCGAAGGCCTTGAGCGTCTCGCTGGAGCTGTAGGACTTCTGGGTAGGCACACGGCACTCGTCTGTGTCCAGGGAGGACATGTTGTACTGAGAGTCTTTGGTGCAGCGACCCCTGGTCAGGGAGCGGTGCCTGCGGTCCTTCAGATCCATGCTGAGGTCTGGTGGAGGTGGAGGGGATGCAGAGATGCAGGGAGAACAAGAGATGCACGCAGAGGAGGAGGAGAAGGAGGTGGGGGAGGAGGAGAGGAGGGTGGTGGGGGAAGATGGAGGGGCCTCCTAGCAGGCCTCCGTGATGTCAGTCTCCACTTCAGTCACCTGGAAAACAGAGATAGAGAGAGAGGAAGAGATGGAGAGAGTGGAGAAGACAAGGTATAAAATTAATGGATGCACTGCTGTGACTCACTCTAGCTTTGCACTCCCTGGAGGATCTATGGGGAAAGTTAGGTAAGAGAGCAGGGAATGGACATTTGAGCACCCAGGCAAATATACTAAACATTGGACTATTGATGCGGGATAAGTAAGGCTATTGTGGGGAGAAACAGAGCTGCCAGAGCTCTGGTCCACAGAGGTATAGTCAACCATCGACCACGCTGATGAAAAATGGTCAGCCAGCATTTAAATCTATGATAGAAAGCAGAGAGTGATTCAAACATGTAGCAGTCATCCTTAAGTCAGAGACACCTGAAGTCAGAGACGCCTGGAGTTAAACATACACACAGAAAACACTGATAACAAGATGAGGTAGAGCAAAAGACACAGAAAAAGTATGTCGGAAGCCGAGAGGAAACGCAGACAGAACGGTTGGAAAAGAGACGCAGATTATCGAGGCTGGAAAAAAGGTGAGAAAGAAATAAAAGGCGGCCGGATGCAACAGGAAGGATGGAAGAAGAGGAGAAATGACTTGAGGGCATTGCTAGTCTCTCCCTCATTATCAGAGTGAGAATGAATCCCGCTCCCATAGAGGCTGTAAGGGATAATCAAACACAGCCAGATGCAGATACACACATACACACATCGTCACAAACACCAGAAGAGAAAAAAACACACCCAAATGCACATGTACAGTAAGGAGGTACCTGTGCTGACATCACATTGTTAACTGGCCCTGACGCAGCCTGTAAAACAACTTGTAACACAGCTAAACATGTGCAATAAGTCTTCACCTTGGCTGTGTTAACATCTGATCTGTCCAGTGCGATTACATCACAACTGGCCCATTTTTAATCTATTCAAATCATATACTTGTGGATGGAGAGTATATGCATGATTATGATGCTAATACAGCATGATACTGGCGCTGCGGCCCTGAGCGACGCATTACATTAGCAGCCAAAGATCAAAGTACAACAATACAACAACCAGCAGTAATTGACAGGAATGCTTCAAGCAGCTGCCTGTATGGGATATTTATGGTAATAAATAGGTCAGCCATGTTTCTATTGCTTCAGGCCGAGGAAAGTCTGGTCCACCCACTGCATCACGGCGTAGCATTGTATTTTCATCAAAATATCTCTCAGTCTGGACAGAACCTATTGATATCAGAGCAGGAAAGGGCCTTACAAAGGAACAGGCATCATTTGATTCAGGGTATGTGATGCAACTAATTGCATGCTGGGACGGAGGAAGAATGAGAAGGGAGAGAAAAAAAAGAGGGACGGATACAGAATGTGAGTCAATCTATTCAATGAGGGCTCATTTTAAAATGCTTAGAAGGTAGTATTGAAAAGTGCCCTGCTATGTCCATTGATTAACAGTAGGTATTAAGTCTCATAAAGAGCTCATTATGCTCCAGCATCCATCACACAAGCTATTAGGAGTTCAAGCTTAATGTGTTCGTACCTTGAATGGAGGGTGAGGAAACACAGAGGGATGCTGGCTCGGGGAAATGTGGCGACATTCTGACTGGCATTATGCAAACGATGGGCAAACAAGGCTTTGTTAGTGTGTGCAGCTGTGAGAGTGTGTACTATGTGACTGCTGAGTATATAATGGAGGTAAAAGCTATTATTATGCTAAAGGGATAGTTCAAAATTTGGAGAAATATGTTGATTTGCTGTCTTTTCACAATTTAATGGAAAGTTTGACACCACTCTCTTGACTATGCATTAAACATAGAGTTGTAGGAAGTTATAATCCAAATTTAGCATGAAGACTTGAACAAGGGGAAACAAATAAGCAACTGTTTTTTTTAATGGTGCATAAAAGTTGATAGCATTGTTAACAGGATATTAATATATGACTTCATGATAGCAACATGAAATCATATTTTAACCTTTTTTTCAAACAAACTAACAAAATATTTGATGAATAACACTTCCTACATCTGTGCTAGGCTAATGAAATTTCAACTTACACAGTGGCAGGTGAGTTCTGCAGTATGACTACATAAGGATGTCACATCTTTAACATAAGGAGATGTTAAGGTAGCAAGGTAGATGTAAGAAGAAGAGACACACTGAGTGGCTACAGCTTAAAGATGAAGTAAGGACTCTGGCTCTCATGTCACTTTAAAAAAAGCTATCTGCGCTTAAACAAAACACTTCAACCTCACAGCCTCTGTTTTCAGTCTAATGCTAAGCTAGGCTAATTGCCTCCAGGTTTCAGTCTATCTTTAAAATCGCGACTGGTAAAAATCTCTTCATTTAACCCTTTTGTAAAAAATAAAATTTAAATATATATATTTTTTTAATTCAAATTTCTAAAGCTGTTGAACCATTCCTCAAAGACAGCGTCAGACTTTTGCTAGGAGTGTTCATGGCTGCTGTAACAGACGTAGATATCTCGACAACATGACCTACATGTACTGTAGTGATGCACAGCGAGCAGGTGTGTATTTTTTGTTTGTGTTGCCATGACACTAAGAACTTGGAAAGAAGTTTGCAGGTGTGAACTGAATTGAAAAAGAGGAGACAGGAAACAGAATGAGGGATGGATAGAAAAGGAGAACACAGAAGGGGGTCAATCATGAGAACCGGCACCCATATCAATCACATTCCACCGAGGTGTTTTTCTCAAGGTCGCTGAAGCACACATCTTCACACACATCAACCTTTTTTTTGTTAATTACTCTGGTGACAGCAGTCCAACCTCCCATGATCATCACACTGAGACAGATTTTCTCATTTATTAGACGTAGAAAGACTTAGTCGGTCTAACAAGGACTTAGTAAAGTACCACCCTGGTCCACAAAAACATTTACATTCATATACAGACAACCAATAAGTCTAAAATTAAAAAATAAAATACAATAAGCAAATATCTACGAGCCTGCATATAGCTTTTGTTTCCTTGACAGGCGACAAGGGGGGGTTAGGCGAAGGAGAAAAGAGACATGCGTGCGACCGTGAAGTGACCATAAAATCCAGGCAGAATGAGAAAAGTAATTGGTAGACGACAGGGATGGTGGAGAATTCATTTTCGAAATTACAGAGGTGAAGTTTGGTTCAGAAAATGGCCCTTTCTCTGCAAATAAGAGCCTCAGAAGAAAAAATATGGAAAAATTACACAAAGTAAATCCACTGTAACTAGAAATCACACCCGGTTAATAGGAAGCTAATGACATCAATGGATTAGCGAGCATCAAACGAGAGAGTTTCCCATTCAAACTGATCAACCACTGAAAGAGGAGTCTGAGCATCATGAAGGCAGCAGTTTAAATTGTGCTTACAGCTCCTCAGACAAAAGGCTTCAAAACAGATGCAGCTATTTTAAGAAACTTTTTTTACACACATAAATCTCACGTGTAATCACATGCCTGAAGTGTGTTTCTGACATATTTAAATGAAGCTAAATTTAACCTGCCAAACTCAAAATATGTCACACATTCTGTTTTTTACATATTCAAATAGTTAACAGCTCAACTGTTTTGGTTAAGATGCATGTCACACACGTAATGATGTCAGCCTCAATCAATGCCAGACAAACTTGAAGGGAAAAATATAGTCAAAGCAACAATCCTTTATAAAAAGCCAACCAGAGGGTCAGCAATATTTTGAAGTAGATGCACAAGTGCATTTAAGGTTTTAAATTGCCTCAGGTACTTTATGCTTTGTTGCATCATGCATCAAATCTGTGTGAAGAAAGTTCCTGCAGAGACATCCAGCTCTGGGGAACGTGCTTATCACAATCGATCGGCCCGGCTGTGCATATTATTTCACTGGATCTCTAATGGTTACGTGTACATTGGCCAGATACCCACAGACAATTAGCCGCATAGATTTCATCCAGCCGCTGGCCTCATTTATCAAACAAATAAGCATGGAGGCGGTGTGTGAGTGCTGCTGTAGTGGCTGTTTATGGCCATCACACTGTGGGAGGCTTCCTGTCCAGATGACTCCTACTGATGCACACTTGGAGGAGGCTCGAGCACAGCATGTTCTCTGTGAGATACCTAACATTTACTGACTTATCTGATTTACCCTGGACAAAACTGTACAACAGAGCAGGTAAAGTCTGGATATTTCAGCATGTATAACATGTCTTTATTCCTTTTTAGTTCTGTATTTCATGAATTTTTGTTTTCATTTATCATAATCTAATTTCCTAAATGCCTCTTTATGTACACTTAAGCTGTGTCTCTATTTATGGAAGGCTTACAAGGGACTGACCTTGTTGCTTTGCCACCTTTAAGATCCCATATTACCCTCTTTTTCACCGTTCATGTTGCCAGTCTTTGAAACCTAAAGGAGCTTTGCATGATTTGCAGCTCAAAAAACTTCATGTTTATCTCATCTCATCTTTTTGCAAGCCTTCTGGGGGCAGAACACTGCAGGGCTGCCAGGGGAGGCCTGCTATCTTCTGCTGGTAGAACAACCAATGAAAACAGCTCCACCAGGTGAGTTTTTAAATGGGGATCAGCCTCAGGTAAACTTTAACAGGTGCTTGATAAATAGCTAACATAGCTACTGTCACAAAACTTAAACGATTAAGAGATGAAAAGTTCCAAGGCCCCTTTGTTGTTGTTTTTTACATTTGTATTAAAGATACCAATTTCTTTGCAAGCTCATTTTATTAGTGCTATTTTTATTCGGGATATGTTGGGTCTTGAAGGACGCACTTAATGAATCCTTTGTTAGCCAGGGAAAGGAGGACGCATTTGTCGGCCGCATCAAAAGGAGCCTTCAAAATGGGATCGCCTTGGACCACAGCTGTGATGTAAGAAGTCTTCAAAAGTGCCCTCCAAAAGGTGCAGCCCTTAAAATGAGACAAAGGCAGAGTCCCTCGTATGTTACTTTACTGACTTCCTGTGTTTCTTTTCCCACTTTTGGATTGTATGCCCCACCCTTTGGTTAGTGGTCTAACCAGTCCCTGATTACCACAGTCAGTGGTTGGTCTTTCACTGTTTCTCTGCCAGTTAGTCTCCTAAACCCTGCTCCCATGAGGAAGTTGATGTTTCCTCATGACTCTACCTCTGTTTTCACCTTTTGTTGGACCTTGTGTAGAACTATTAGTTGTTTCCTTTTTGCCATTAACAATATCATTGTCTGCATTTGGGTCTTTACTTTGGTTGTTTAACACTTTTTATAAAGTTTTTCGATCAAACACATCACCATCATTATAGTGGTTACAGTGTTTTTAAGTATACTTTCCCACCTCCTGTAGCAACCTATACCACCCCACCCACCACCCCACTGTCCCCTCAGGCCCAGATGTTACACAAACGATAGTACACGGAAGGTTTATGATCAACTAATGACTGCAGGAGGGCCTACAGTGTTTGATGATAAGCTAAATAGAAAAACACTCAAATGTTATTTAAAGATAACTATATAAGTAAACAAGTAGGCGGACAAAACATGAAGCAACCAAATACATAGAAATAAATCTTCTTAAAATTAGTCAGCCTAAATAATGCTTTTCATCTACATTACATTGGCGCCTTTAAGGTGTCTAAATCTTCCTAAAACATGAAAAGAGCCTTTTAGGATGTATCGTTTTTTTTCAAGTTTCAGGATGAAGTGTCGTTTATCCATCTAGTGAAGTTTGAGCCGTCTGACTATTGAGAAGGTAAATGCTTACACCTGAGCTTAAGTAGAGGAGTTTCAAGGCTATATCCAAATAAGGCCCACATGAGATCGTGAGTGATGTCTTTCTGAAAGATCTGAGCATAGGCACTTAAGATACGAGTCCAAGACGTGTTGAGGTCAGGACAGGACTTGAACATATGGGTGATGTCTGCGGGCTGGCATGGGTCCCTTTTGAATAAAACCCTAACATGATCGTTTTATACGTCACAGGGCTTCAACTAACAATTGTAATCCATTAAGCTGTTGATTACTTTCTCATATAATCTACTTAATTTATTTAAAAAAAAAGAAAATAGTAAAACATGATTCTGCAAACCTTAGGCTACATCTTCCAATCTCTTCTTGTGTTCAACAAGATAAGACGACTTTATTCATATAGCACATTTAAAGCAACCAAGGCTGACCCAAGTCCCCAAATCCGTTGGAATAAAATATTCCCATCGTGAAAGAAAAGCCAAAAAGAAGAGAAAAATCTTGAGCATGGATTTCAAACACTCAGGGGTAGGGGCAGATCTTATGTGAAGAGGTAAACTCTTCCACAGTTTTGTTGCAGCTACCCAAAAAGAAAAAAAATCCCCCCTGGTTTTAAGCCTCGTCTTTGGCACATCCAGGAGCAGCTGGATGGTGGACTGCTCTGTCTGCAGCGTACAGACACTTATCAGTTCATTAAAAGGCGGTGCCAGTGCATTCACGGCTTTAAAAGTCAGTGACAACATTTTAAAATCAGAGAACAGGAAGCCCGAGGACAGAGAGCAGCACAGGGGTAATGCTGTCCCTCATGTAATATATGCATGAGTCACACTCTGACATCACTCACAGAAGTTTTAATTATCACATCAGTAAAAGAAAAGTAAGTAAAATAATCACCTTGTGAATAGTGACTTACTCATTTCTTAATAATGTGCATTTCTATGTTTTTGAAACACAGAGAAACACAGTGTTTGTTCTTTCAATCTTAAGAATACAAAAGCCTTATTATTTCATTCTAGTGGAAAATTGTTACTTCATCTACACCATGTCTTATAATTTCTGTTTTGCATATAAATTCAAGGCTGTAAAGTCGGTTTTCCATTTCAAAATCAGCTTGACTTTTTTTTTTCCTATTTGTTGTTCTCATGTTCAATGCTTTGTTTTTCTCGTCTGTATCCTTTTTCTTTTCTCTTATCTTATGGTTAGATTAAAAGTGCCAGTAAAGCCGCCATTATCTGGCTCATTTAATTCAATTGTAACCAAACCAAAAGCAACAATCAGCCAACAAGACTGGTGGCTAAGAGCCTGATAAAACACAGCATGGAGCCTTTCCATCAGAAAATTCATCCACTCTTCCAACACTCTTTGTCAACAGGCGATGAAGTTCCTCATTTGGTGTCTTTTATTCTCCCTCTCCCTCTCCCTCTTTTTTTCCTTTTAATTCAAAATAGATTTGAATAGCAAAATAAGGCCTATTGAGAACACAAGGCTCCGTTATCACAAAAGACAAAATTGTAGCTATAAAGTGTTTTGCTCAATTTTCTGCTGTTTTTGTGCCGCTGCTCAAATTAAGTTGTTTACACAGTTTGTTCACAAAGACAAAGAACGGAAGACACAGAGTGACTGAGGGAGACAAAAGAGTTGACGAGGAGGGAGCCGAGTACAGAGAGGTTGTGTGAGAATAAAGAGGAAAAACAAACCGTTATATGAAACATGCACTCAATTACAAATCCCCCCAATAAAACAAAAAAAACCTGTGTGCATTTTCATTTCATGAAGAGCTCCCTTCTCAAATTCTAAATATGGTAAAGATTAAAATATAATGCATAAAGTTCAACAGGGCATTCAATTACATATTTAGACTTTCTTTACCAGCAGCTTATACTGACATCGTATCTCCAAGTGTAAATCCTTATTATGCTTATGATGAATTTTCTGTCCGGCAGTAAAGTCTTTTCTGTGAGTGAACACTGAATCAATATCATTAGTTATAATATACTTTATTAATTAATAGCTTTTTTCAAACCTCTTATTATATAGGACTTACTCTTAATTTCACTGTATGGAGAGCAACTTAAGGCTGTCTAGATGTTGAGAAAATGTGTGTGTGTGTGTGTGTGTGTGTGTGTGTGTGTGTGTGTGTGTGTGTGTGTGTGTGTGTGTGTCTGTGTCTAGAGAGAGGGGCTCATGGGGGGCTACAGTGTCAGGGGAAAGGCTGGGCACCCTGATTACTTCCTGGACTAAAAAAGAAGTGTGTATGGATCCAATTCACATGTATTAACATATATAAATATTCGTGTTCGTGTTCACATCTATAAACAGACATGACCTCCATCATTCTCTCTCTAACAGACACACACACAAACACACACACACAAACGTGTGCACCAATCTGCCATGTATGAGCTTTGGCCTGGGACTGAGAGGCTCCTTGCCATGACGAGTCATTAATCATGTCTTCGATCTCCGGTGCCATTGACAGTGCATGCATGCAGAGACACACACACACATGCAGACACACACACACACACACACACACACACACACACACACACACACACACACACACACACACACACACACACACACACACACACTCTAAAATGTAACTTAAGTACACATATTTCACAAAAAGCAAAGCTGGGGCTGCCTGCATGGTGCCAATTCAGCTGGAAACTGTGAACCACTTTGCATCCAAGATGATCTGTGAGCCAACAGCCGAGGGGCGTGCAGGACAGGAATCATTTCATCACTTTCTACCACACACCTCGCACCATTACCTTCCAGACCTGTTTTAGCCAAATAGGAAAAAAGGACCGACTTGTGTATACTGTCATGGTATTCACTAGTTGTGAGAATATTTTAATTTGTTTGTATATGTTGTCGTTTAGACATTTTGATAAGACGAGAGGATCACTAACATTTATATCTTCCCTAAAGATGACCAAACTAAACTTGAGTTAAGCCGATACCAGTGCATGACATTTTAATACATGTCTTTTGTTGTATTTTACCAGTTGCATTCTTATTTTAATGGATATGCTATAATAGCTTAAATTGTTGTATGGCTATCCCAACACACTCAATCTTAACCCAGCAAAAACTGCTGGTAAAAAAAAAATTCCTAATGGAAAAGATGATTTAGGTCTGAACACTCATCCGTTTTGATTTTATGAAGGATAAGAGTTAGGCTTAATTAGATAAAGGCCCGCCCCAGATTCACCTTTTTTCCTGTTATCAGGTTTACAGAAAGTTTGTATGTTGAAAGTTTGCGGTGTGAATGTGAGGAACATGATGTCCATTGTCGTGTTTGTGTAGGTCATTCCAGATGTGTTTGTTCACCACCTTATTTGCCTCTATGAAGGTTTATTCTCTGGTGGGCCCACTGCCCAACAGACCTGTAGTATTGCTTAATATGTAAATTATGTAACCTGAAACTTTTTTTTTTTTGATCTTCACCCTTAAAACAGATCCTTACGTCCATAGGCGAACTACTTTACATCACGCTGCTTTATTTTGTTATTTATTATCTGTTTTTAATATATTTACTTAAGAATCCAACTAAAAATACAGTTTTACTTTGAGTGAGTGAGAAACAAAAAGTTGAATTGTGCTAGCTGTGACTAAGGTTACTCTCCTCTAGCTGCACATGGTGATGTTTGAAAACAATTCTTCTTCCTCTCAATATAGAAGTTGTAGCCATTATGAATAATTACCTAATCCCCTCTTAACATTTCTTCACTAGCTGCTTTCTTTGGAGAAAAAAATGGATACATGTGAATTTTTTTTGGACGGCTTACAAATTATGTTTTGGACCGGAGCATTGACTACTTACCTCTAACTATCAAAATGTCATTAGCATCAGGCAGTCTGTTGTCATAACAACTGATCTGATATTGATGCTCTGCCACTCTGAAATCCATATAGTACTTTTCATGATTGTATAGTGTACCATTATTCTGTTTGTCCTGCATTTTAATTTTAATGTCCCAAAACTTCAGCTTCACAGTGCAGCTGTGTTGTGCAGCGAGCGCTCATACCGCACATGTTGGAGACCTTCATTAGCAAGTGAGCATGCAATAAGTCAGTCGTAGACTTTACAAATTAGGCCGCCTTTCATCCCGGCTGTCACGAAACAATAAGGTCACTTACAAAAATAAAACAAGATTATTCATCTTAATTGAACCTAGTCCTTTTTAGAGCCCCTGCAAGTAAAATAGATCAGACACAAAATCAATTTTATCTACAATATTATTACATGAATGTTGGCGTGCATTATGGGGAAGATGGGATTTATTTGTGGACAGATTTTGGACTGTTTTCTCCTTTTCTTTCTGAGTTTATACTGAATAGTTGTTCTGTGCATTGTTTGCGCTTTTCTGAGTGCTGTATTTAAATGAGGGAGCGTCCCCTGCGAGCAGCCAGCCTGAATACTGTAATTATGAAGTATTGTTGAGGTCACACAAGTGTATGGAATGAGGGTTACATTTCCCAAACTTTGCAAATGTGACTCAGAGTTGAGGTCCCTGCAGGGAGACAAGATGGATGAAAGTTGCCACACTGATCAGGAACTGTGAAGAGACATCATCCACCTTCCATTTTCTTCTCTGTGTCTCCCCTCCTGTCATCCTCTCATTTGTCAAGATGAAAATGAATTGTGTGGGGGTGGGGGGAGTGGGGGGGGGGGGGGCAAAACCACCACTCTCTCTTTCTTGCTCTCGGTGCCTGTGTAATCTCCACACTGGGCTGCAGAGTGCCACAGAGCCTCTGTTTATTAGACTAATCCTTAAATCCACATTCTGCAGGCCTCGCAAACGCCTCGCAAAGCTCTAATCTGACTCAAAACAAAGGGATTAGAGACGACAAGGTCCCTCTCTCTGTCTCTCTCTGTGTCTGCCAGAGTGGGCTCGGGGTGACGCACACATGTGCCGAGAAACACACATGCGTTGCATGTTTCTTGCCTGTCACACCCATGTTTGCTAAAAGACTGATTGCTGCATGTAAACCCTTGCTTACACACACACACACACACACACACACACACACACACACACACACACACACACACACACACACACACACACACACACACACACACACACACACGGTATGCTTCCTGTGAGCACAAGCCTGGCTGCGACAAGACAGGCAGTTAGAGCCAAGGTGCAAACAAACTGGGTAATTACACATAGCTCAGAAACTCAGGGGAGAAATGACGGACAAGATGAGAATGAGCTGTGGGAATGAGACACAGCGACAGCGGGGAGGATATAACAGAATAACTAAACAAACCTGGCTTATATTATAGACTCGTACTGTTGCAAAAACAGCAGAGGAATGTAGTTTTTCACACTATAAAGCAGCGGATGCCAGGAGTCCACTTTGGGGCCTACAGCTCTGTTACAGTATACACACAAAAATAAAGCACAAACAAATCAATATTTGTCCAGTTTTTACCTGCATTAAAGGGCCTTCACACCCACAAAAGACAGCATTAGAATATGCTCCAAATTACCAGCAAAGGTCCCATTTCAGTGAGAGGCAATCAAAAACGGTACATTTCATTCTGTGTGTATTCTTTACACAATTTGAATCCCTATTTCATTCTCTCTTCCCCCCAAATACGGAGAGCACTTAAATTGCATTCACTCCGTTGTTTATGCAAATGTTCCTCTGTAATCTATAAGTGACAGTGAGTCCGTTTAGCAAATGTAGCGTGCAATAATGCTGACAAGTGGGCTCGGCTTATTTTATGGCTACTTTCACACACTTAGTGAGTTTGCTGGGTTGTCTCTTCATGGAAACAAACATTAGAATAGCGTGTTTGGTCTCATACAAATATGTTATTATAGCCAGGTGAAAATAGAGTCAAACAGTTTCAGTCAGAGCATGTCAACTTTAGGATCATATTTTTGGGAACACTGTCGAACCATAATTCCTCGCAATTGGAAGCCGTGAAAGTTGTTTGGTCTGAATGACGTTAATGTTGTCTTATAGCCCTTTAATTAACCACTGTTTACATTTTCCTTTAATTTTATTATTATCTTAAATACATAGACAAACTAAAAGTGCATGAAACATTTTTACATTTTTGCTTGTGGTGAAGCCGAAACAATTATTGAATTATTTGGCACTTCTCTTTCCTTCCATTGACTGATTAATCCACTTATTGTCACAGCTCTGCTCCTCACAGATGTTAATTCCATGTAGAGCAGGTTAGTTTAAGTGTTCTGCAGCACGGATAGTTGCCACCGCTTCTGCCTCACAATCTGCCATTGTTTGATCATCAGCTGAAAAGGATCCAACCTAGCACCTGCCAGCACAAGTTCATTTGAGCAGGTTTTCCTAGCTCGTGTTGCTATGAGTTTGCAGCATGCCAGCAAGGCTAAATACATCCTCTGAAATCCTCCTGACATGTCAGTGTTACTTCATGTGTTAAGGAAAAGCAGCTTACACCTTTTTTAAGGATTGTTGTTGTTGTGCTCATGCAGTTTGACAGCCTCAACAAATAGCTCATGTCAACTTGGACCCTTGGATACAAATTAACTCAAGAAGAAAGTGCAAATGCCTAACAATATTTATCATTTAAAAGGAGGGTTCCTGCACCCTGACAGATTTTGCCACAGTAACAGAATGCTTTTACATAGCATTGTACAAAAAGTGAGAGTGAGCGACTGTAGTGTGACACTGTGCTATCATATTCTAAGGTTATGGAGCACATCAATGCTGAGCTGCACATCTGACAAGAGTGTTAGCAGTGGTGAAGGTCATACGCGATACAGAAAAGCCTGGCAGTGTGCAGATGGATAATGTCAGCAGAGCCATGCTACCTGTTCTTTTATTCAGTGAGGGAATTCCTGCTCATCCTCATTCAGCACCATCACACCCATGCTGGTATGTCTGTGTGCTGCCACGAGCACATGTGAGTGTAGGATCGTTCACCTTTGCCCAAGGAACTAGCTGCAGCACATGAAGTCAGGGCAAACTTTGCAG
Source organism: Labrus bergylta (assembly GCF_963930695.1). Taxonomy (NCBI): domain Eukaryota; kingdom Metazoa; phylum Chordata; class Actinopteri; order Labriformes; family Labridae; genus Labrus; species Labrus bergylta. Next base: position 4,563,484 of record NC_089203.1, on the reverse strand, counting down.
CCGTACTTGCCAGTGAGTTATTAAAACAATCGGGTGCTGACAAGCCCTGCATTCTGTCGCCAAGGGAGAGGGCTAGGGCTTAATAACTCAGTGTCATGCCTTGACATTCTTACCATCTGTCTGGGTAAAATATTCAAATGTGCAATAAATGTCACTGGGGACAGACGGTGACACTGTCTAATTAACACCATGACAGAGGTGACACACTGAGGGTTTTGGCGGGCTCATACTGTACAACATGCATCGCCGTGTGTGTGTGCATGCCATAAGTCTGTGCAGAGGTGAGAAGCTGAGGGACACAGAAGCCAGGTTTTTACTGCCATTCTTTCTCTTTAGAGGAAAGTCAGCAATTGTTTTTCTTAAACAGAAAAGTGTAGTGCTAACACACACATTAAAAAGTGTAAATGACAGTAGCTATAGGGCTGTGTTACCCCAGAGCAGAGAAGAAATGCCAGAGAAGAGTCATTTCCTCAGGCTGAAATGTCAAATAGGGGGAGAGACTGGGGAGGAGACCACATTAGCAGGAGTAGGCTATATGAGCACCTCACTCCAACTGGAGAAAATTCACGTAGATCAGAAACCAGCTGCAAATGTATCACTCCTTACCATTGGTGTAGAACTCATTCTGGAAAGCTTTTTTCTCCACCTTGGATTCTACACATTAGCATTAACAAAACATGTCCTCCATAATCCTTTCAGCCTTTTTAAGAACTTGACCTTAAACATGGAATGTGACCATGGAGCCTGAATGGCTTTTTGTTACAGCCGTTTCAACCAAATGTAAAAATAGCAAGCCTGAAGCACTTAAAAAAGTTTGTGTATTAAAGGGATAAACACAGGTATTTAAACACCATGGCAACCTCAGAGAGAGCTGAGATTCTTCAGGATATGGAGCTTTTTTGTCCAGGAGTAAGTGCTTTTAAGTATTAGTCCTATTTGGCAGAAAGGTATGTGAAAAATATGAATGGAATAGAAATGTATGGCAGAGACATAAAGCCATTCTCAGACTACAAGTCCCTATGTGGATGATGATATTTAAAAAATAAAATAAAAACTTAATTCAGTAATTAAAGAGTTTGAATTGATGTTCATGTTTGCCATTTGTTTAAATTCCCAGTTTCACAATGTTTACTGGAAGAGGGAGAACATTTTCAAGTACACAGATGCAGCTGACACTGATATTCAATGCTTCATTTCTTTTTTATAACATTTTTTAAAATTAAATAGGACATATTATAGCCCTTCTCCACTTTTTCAAACAGTCCCCTGTGGTCTAAATGAAACATCTGTGCTGTGCTTTGTTCAAAATATAACATGAATCAAGCACCAGAGGAGGTTTGTGACCCTGTATAAACCAGCTCTCTCAGAACGCTCCGTTTTGGTGTGTGTGTCTCTTTAAATGAAATGAGCCCCTCCTGAGTTTTCCCAGTAGACGTCACTCCTCTGTAGCGAGAATAAAAATGACGGACCTGTGCAAAAGTTTTTTTCTAGGCTGGAGGTGGAGTCCATGGGTAGATATCAGGGGAGGAGAGGGGTTTTTTTACTGTGATGTCACAAACTTAGAAAATTTGAAACAGAGCATTTTTCTCTGTGTTGTAAGACTAATGCAGACCACAAACAAAGGACTGGATGGGTTTATTTCTCATTTTGTGGGTCGGTAGACTCTCAGGCTACCCAAATATATGTTCAGAAACACTGTAGAAGAGGATTTTTCATAATATGTCCTCTTTGAAGATTTTTGGGGGGCTTTTTATACCTTTGTATTGTAGAGACAGGACAGTGGTCCGGTTTTACACAACTTGCAAATTAGCTGTTTTTCTAAGAATAAATAATTTGGAATCTTGATTACCTTAATCATTAAGAGTCTCCAAAGACTACAGTCAATAGTGCTTGTATGTTAAATAGGTTGGTAGGATAGGGTTATGTTTTAGAAGTCAAAGGAATACTAAACAGTCATGTGGGGAAGACATTTAATTAAAAACAAGACGGCCACTCCAGCAGCTCTGAGAGGCTGTAGGCACGGTTGTGCTTTGAGCTAAATGCAAATGTTAGCAAGTTAGCGCTGTCCCAATGCGATGATTAGAGCTGTCATGCTGATATTTAGAAGGTAATATGTATCAGTTTCATTATCTGTGTTTAACATATTATCATGCTCAGTCCTACTACTGCTTACACTTAAAACAAAGTTCAGCCGAGGGTCAGGATTTCATGACTAAAAATAAAATAATGAAGGAAGGACATATAAGAAGGATTCAAGTTTTCACTGTTGATGCAGCTCGATGAAAAGTCTGAGTCAACAAAGTCATTACAATTTGTTTGAAGCTCAGAGTACTCAAGTAGCAATGTGACTGAACGACAGTCAATGACAACGTCATTAAAAACGTGCTACAAAACATCCATTCTGTACCACAATTATCACTGTTGTTATTGAGTGAATGAAATCCATCTCACCATCCATTTCGTTTAATAATCTTTAATTTTACTGGCCGGAGGTGCAACAGCAACAGTCAGATAAAGTTAGTTGTGCAAAGTAATTTATCAGCACTCCACCATGAACCATGCTGTTTAACAGTCACATCTGTAATCATTACTAGTATAACTGCATGCAGCAAAGTCACAGTATCATCTATGCAAAGCTAAAGCTTAAAAGATGTCTTTCTCAAATTCATAGCTCACCATGTCATGTCACTTAAACACATGGGTTTGCCTTTTGATGCTGTTACTACAAATGGCTCCAATTGTATCTGTCCATGAATACGTACACAAACAACTTGATAAGCAATTAAAGTCTTGATTTAGTTGTGATGTCTAAAATAATGTAAAATTACATCTGCGTTTAAAACAAAACTTTTATGTGCCAGAATGTGTTAACTTTAAGCACCCACAGTAACAAATACATGGCTCTCCTCCTCTCTGTGTTTCTCTCTCTCAGTCTGTGCGGCTCTCACTTCCCTCTCTTTATTCTGTGAGAGGCTGTTGTATGAAGCACCTTTAATGGGTTTGTGAGGGATATATTGGACTTCAGTAGGAGATTTGACACACCGTGTGTGTGCGTGTGTGTGTGTGTGTGTGTGTGTGTGTGTGTGTGTGTGTGTGTGTGTGCATTTTGGATTGTCATGTAGGGTCCTGTATTACGGTGCTTTTCCACTTGTGTGACTGTGTGCACTCACACTCCAAAGCCATTAGATTCTATATGAAATCCTGAAGCTGAGAACTTTGAAGCTGAGAGCGGAGCAATTGACAGGCTGGTATCCTGCAGAGCACGTCTCTCTGCTCTTGATCTCTCGTACAGTACCAATCTCCACTGCAGCTACAGTTGCTCTTTCACACACACATTTTGACTCTGTTACTTTATCTGTTCTCTCCAGCCCACACATGGGTACCTCAGTCTTTGGGTGCCCGCATGGCTCCAATATTTTAGAGCTACCACAGATAAGTGCTAGTCTGCTCAGGTCCACATTGTTTGTGCCTGCTGTACCGTGAACACTCCTAATGCCATCGACTCGTCGTCGCGAAGTGGTGTTTGTGCCTCCGGGGCCAATAGAAGACTGCTATGGCCGCTCCAGCACCAATGACATAGCTGACTGGTCCCATTTAGCATGCTAGATTTAGCTTCATTAGAGAGGATGTGGCTGGGAAGGCACAAAGAAGAAATGAAATGAGGGGTAAGAGGGGGAGACGGCTGAACAACAGCGAGACTTTTGGAGGGACCACTTTGCATTGGAGCGGGACAAAAAGCCAAAGCTGTCTCATAAAAGTACTTTATAAAGCAGCCATATCCATAATGGCTGTCCAATAGAGAGAGATGGATTAATGCAGCAGTCGGAGGTAAATTAAAAGCACCCCACGCTGGGTTGGCATGTGGCACACATCGCCATCAGCGAGGAGTTTTATTGGTTCCCCGCTGAACCTCGGGACACATTAGAAAATAAAGTTCTAAAATTAAGAGGAAATTAAGAAAACTAATTATAAACACTTTATAGACTATAAAGGTTGTGGCCAACTCAGAATTTTGGACTATTTGTTCCTATTTTCTCAGTTCAGTGCCACACTTAAGACCTGTATCAGCTTTCATATATCTCATGCTTCACCTGAAGAAAAGCAGTTATTCATTCACACACACTGACATGAAATCATGGCTGACCTTTGGATTGTTTAAGTTACATAACTTTCATTTTTATAGGGTTAATTAATGTATGTTATATGGAAACCCTGAGTTACCTTAAATAAAGAGACTAACCATCCCTACATCATTTTAGAATTTATCAGCTTTTTTCAGCGTTTTAACAGATATTATTTGCATGCTACATTCATTTTCTGAATATTTGAGACCATTCTGTGCACAGAATACTAGCCTAAAGATAAAGTGGGTACTGACTAACAAACGGCAGGTGCTCGCTCAGCTTACAGCCACTATTAGAATCCTGTGCCTACCAAACAACATCAAAGAACCGCTTCTTTTGAGACTGCTATATTCAGTATTTTTTTTATGTTTCAGTCAACTCGTGTGTTTGTTTTGGAGAGGTGGACACCAATGCTGAGCATTTGGTTAGAGTTTGGTAACACTGTAGGGTAATTTTAAGACAAACTTTTTAAATTTAACAGCCTTGGCTTTGCCTTGCTGTTGCTTCTGTGTTGATTTTTTTTATTGTCTCAGCTAAAATGAAAAGTATATTCAACTGAAGAGTGCCTACTGAGGGGTTTCTTCACTGATGATTCAGATCGTCTACAGTTCGGTGGCAGCCTTAAAAACACTCACAGTCTTTCAAAAGCTTATTCCCCACAAACAAAGATAGCAACCTTCAATCCAAGGGTGTGAAGATAAATTTAGATGTACTAATAAGCACACATAAGTGTTGTGACGTGTGATACTTTACAATTTTACAAAATCAAGAAATGTGCCAAAACAATCATGAGCCATTAAATCTAATTGGCAGATTTTCTTTTAGATTAAAGAAATGACGGACAAGATGGGAATGAGCTGTGGGAATGAGACACAGCGGGGAGGTTTTAACAGAATAACTAAACAAACCTGGCTTATCTTAACAAAGTGAAAGTTAAAAATAAAAATGAATGGTTTGTCAAGATGGATGTCTGTGCAGTAATGGGGTAAGGTTGAGTCTGCTGGAGGATTGGTGGCGTCAGCAGGTTGCTGGGTCCATATCTGATGATTTGTACAGCACAAAGTGGAATAGCTGGGACTGTCTGCCCCACGGTCATACATCAGGAAAAAGCACATGTTACCCTCAAACCTTGCTCCTGATATTCTCTACATGCACTCACACACACAACGACAAGGTCACACTCAAGTGCTCGGGGAAGTGCCCAAAAACAACGAGGCAGCGTTTGTGTGTGCGTTTCTTTTCTGCCTCATGTCCTACAGGAACAGGAGCACACGTCATCCGAGTGCACCTGCAATGACTGGTGTGAGGTCGTTGCACTTAGCCCTGACCCCTGCTCTAGGTCAATGTCACTATAACTGCCAGTGATAAAGGGGTTTCCATGGAAACCGGAGGGTTCTCAGCAAATCAGAGTGCAGAAAAGGGGTCCTATAGTTACGCATGTCTCACAGTACCCAGACCCCTGGTGATTTATCCTTCAGTGCTCCTGTACCACACAGAACCATTAGGACACAGTGATACGAGATAAACACAGTCCAGGACAGAGTTGGTTGAGCAGATAAGAGAGAGCACAGCCTGCTCACTGCCATGTCAAATCCCATCTACAGCGGTCATGCTGGGAAGTGATTTTTTTTTCTTTCCAATGGCTAGACTGCAATGTGCGACATCATAATTCTGAGCTGTTAATAACAGCTTCTGCTGCCAAAGCAACCACACTAGCAATCACTGATTTTACGGCGGCCATTGTGATTGCAGCACGCATTAAAATATGTAAAGGCAACTATTAGGAGAGAGTTGACTTTTTTTTGTTCTACGCCTACACTGACACTTTAGAAAACCAATGTTTATGACAAATGCTCTGTAGGCTGCCACTAAAGCAAGACCAAAGCACGGGCATTAATTAAAACCTGTGGGAGGGGGTGAAACGTTTGAAATCTAAAGTATGAGAGGACTGTTTTTAAGATCCACCTGAGACCGAAGGATCTCAAGATCTTGTGTAATTGATTACAGCAGAACTCCTGTAACCAAAGAAGCCGTGCAGGACACTCTCTGTGGAGTAACAGAAACAGCAGCAGACATTAGTAGTTGTAGTTGTATCAGATGTGGCATGGAGTGGTCAAAATAATAGTGGTTGTGTTTTGGTGGCAGCAGCCGCACAAGTCTTGTATAGTGCTGTATTGATGAAGATTGGAGTGGAGTGTTCTCCCTCCGCCTCCACACACAGGCCTATATTGGATTTCACGCTGGTTGCCCATTCACCAGACACTGCAGTGCATTCCTAACCAAGGGCCTGGAGGCAATACTGCTGCTTTATTTGTTTATAATGTTTAGGCTTCCCGCAAATGGCTTGCGCTGCAGTCCCCGATAACTATGCATAGTTACATTTAGGCAATCGACTGGGCTCGTTTCGACATGAGCGCCGCAGCTCAATTCATTTGGAACAGACTAAAAATCCAATAGAGTTGTCTAAGAGGGAGGAGGGTAGAAAACGGGGAGGAGGAGAGAAGTATGGAGGGAATGGAGGGAGGAAAGGGAGGGAGGTGGGTTGTTGCTGAGACAGTAATTTAAAAAGATCACCTGCGTTAAATGCACCTCTGTAAAGGACGTTGTTTCTCCCTGCACCACCATGCTGCTTCTTCATAACAAAATAAATGTGGATGCCTTCCCACTGCTCATGGTCACCAAACAAGCCCTTCCAAGTCCCCCCCCCCCTCCTCCATCTCTGAGTGTATCTTCACACAGCTCTGTGTATCCCTCGGGCCACAACAGCAGCACCCACAGAATCTATAGAGAGAGCCAACTGCCAACTTTCACATCTTCAGTTCCATTAGGAGATATGACAACAACCGAGACAAATTCCCTGGAAACACTTTGCGGAGTGAAACTCTAATTTGCTCAGCTGATGACAGACGATGACACTGTGGTGACAACGCAGGAGAGGGATTAAGTTAGCGGCGTTGCAATAAGTTGTCTCGGGGATGACACACAAATGACGGTAAATGAACTGGTGGGAGTCATGTCATTTCAATGTGTGCACCACACGCCTGAATCACTGAACCACTGTGTGTGTGTGTGCGTGTGTGTGTATGTGTGTATGTGTGTGTTGTGTGTGCGAATCTCCCATCTTCTCCACTAGCCTACTCCTTGTCCTCTGCCAGCTGCTCAGCTTCTCACTCCATTTGCTCCAGACTTCATACACATCTGCCCAACAAATCCATCCATCTCTCTCCCCCTCAAACACACACACACACACACACACACACTCACATGCACACGCACGCACACACACACACACACACACACACTCACACACACACACACACACACACACACACACACATCTCTGCAGTCATAAAATCACACATAAGCCATTGGATGAAAGTGTTCAGCGAGGTGCATCATGTATAGCTCCTAAACACTTATCGCTGGCTCATGACACGAACAAACTGAACAACAGTGGCCCAGCGCTAAGCAAGGTCGGCTGAAAAAAATCTGCCTTTTTCTCCCTAATTACTTTTGCCTTTTCTCCAGCGAGATGGCTCTGCATTCTTTCAGCATGTGAAAGGGAACGTCCTTGCAAACTTTAGGCGCATGTCTCACAAATTCCTTTTTTTCTACGTGGTTGTTGCAAATACAAAAAAAAAACAAAAAAAAACTGATGCCTCCCAAAGGCTCCTGTGAGGTGAAGGATGAAAGCCAGTGAGCGGCAGAGTGGGTAGAAAGCCGGAATGAGGGGGTTTGATGCAGTCTCCTGAGTGAGGGGAAGGGAGAGAAAGTGAGCGAGAAAATGCAGGGGGGGGAAAAAGTGTCCTCTGAAAGAAATAATAGCTCATTGATGCAACCATTTCCTCTTAACCTCAAACGATGTGTTTCTGAGCTAAGAGGGGCAGAAACCAGGGAGTTTTTCTTGAAAAAGAAAAGAGAAAAAGGCTTTCGTCCCCCTGCCTTTTCTCCTCATCCACCCCTCCTTCCTCTTCTTTTCTTGAGGCTGTTTGAGCAGGGAGCTGGAGCATCTCTCAGAGAAATGACACTTCTTATACAGGAATTTGGTTCTGTAATTAACCTGCTCATTTGCTAATTTGACTGTAATCAAGCCTCTCATCTTTCCCAGCGGGGCGCCGGAGCTCTTTGAGCAGACAAGGCAGGAGACAGTAGCAGTGAGCTCAGTGATGACTCGCATCAAGAGTCTCCTCTCCTTTACTTCACCTTCTGGAAAAAGCTGCACGCTCACAGGAATGAGCAAACAAGCCCGGGTAAAAATGCATAGTTGAGGCCAACACACATGGTGTGGTGTAAGAATAAAATTGGGCGGTGAAGGACACGGCTTTCCTCGGGGCAGCTCATGTCTACCGGAGCTCTGCTGTGTGTATCAGCCCCACTGAGCTAGACACACACATTTGAAGAAAAAAGGGGAAACACAGACAGGTATTCTCCATTCAAAACCATTCAAACCAAACTACCAAGTTGACATTTACATCTGTCAAGACCCCAATGTGTGTCCTTTGATTTCTCCTGAATGATCAGAATCCAGTATGTCTCCTTTTGATTCCCTCTTTTTAACAATCTTTTATTCTCTCTCTCTCTCTCTCTCTTCTGCGAGTCTGTATTCTCTCTCACTCACATTCAAATGTGGCGACAGGCTCCCGACACAGAATGGGGGGACTCTATCGGTTGCCAATGGCAACAGAAGCACGGGGAAATGGCATCAGACCGGCTATTAGTTTTGATGTGAACTTCATAGTTAACAATTATGAGAGCAGGAGAGAGACTGAGCCACTGGGACAACATTTACATGCCGCCTGTTAATCCATTAATGGGGCTGATTGAGCTGCACTCCAAACGCAACACTTCAGCTGGAGCAACCTTATCAGCCTCGAGTCGAGGCTAGCGTTCTGATTGGGCGGTAGCCCCGCTGCCTTAGCCCACTAAAAATCTGTTCACTGGATGAATGTTAGAGTAATAGCTCCAAGTAATTGGCGATTGCATCAGACAGCGCAGATGCATTAATTTCAAGTATGAAAAAGATTCTTACTTCTGAGAGAAATAAAAAACTTGTGCTCTGAATGTTCAAAGGCTTCATTATAATGAAAGAATCTGGGTTAAATTTAAAATCTTCGATTGAGAAATCATCCTCTGATACACAGGTGGTTGTACTCTCTGTATGCTACACGTTAATCTGCTGTTAGTGTGACAGAGGTGATAAAAAGCAGTTTAATCCAATCAGGCGAGCATACAGTGTGTTTAAGAGCCATGTTCACCTGTGAACAACCAATACAGAAGGTTTGTTTTTTTAATTGGGAGAAATCAAGTCAGAGGCAGAGAGCTGGAGAGAGGCAGATAGAGATAAAGAAGTTATTTAAGAACAGAGAGGCTCTGACTGAGGAACTGCCTGCCTAACAATCGGCTTCAAGACACAAGAAAAAAAAAATCTCTTTGACTCATCAAGTGTGACTGAAGAAGTTCAACATCCCAGCCCTTTTTTCTGTCACTTCCTTTATTTCTAATAGATTTTATATATAATTCATAAGCCTGTCATTATTCTGGCTCTGTCTTGGCTGCTTCCCCCGCCTCCCCCCCGTCACACCCAACCTTTTTTTTGTTTTTCCTTCCCTTTTTCTAAGCGTGATCGGTGGAGATACTTTGCTCTCCAGATGATAACACAGCAGGTGTGGTGATTGGAAGGATCAGCTCATTTCTGTCCAATCAGATGCTTGAAGAGGGTTGTCTAGGAATGGGAATTATCCTTTAATGAGACTAGCACACTGACATACTTGTACCATACACACACTTTACTAAAAAAAAAGACACACGCCTACACGCGCCACTGACACATTTACCAGCACTCAGTAACCGCCGCTAGACCAAGGGCACAAGGTAAGGATGCAGCCTGCGGGCTAATGATTGGAGCAGTTTGCCATGTTGTGTGAGGCATCTCTGTGCAGTTGCCATCTCTACACAAAAAGGGAACGGCACAAAAGGAAAGTGGTTGGTTGGCATGACGACAGCACCTAGTCAAAGTCTTCGAGCTACTGGGCCCAATTATGAATGTTTGGTCAAATGTACGTGTAAGCCCACACCCACACACACACACCTACACACACACACACACAAACACACACACACACCTACACACACACACACACACACACACACACACACACACACACACACACACAAACGTGACATGCACACAGGTAACATTCCCCACTGATGCACAAGTCATAAAGGTGAGCAAAAGATGTGTCTCTCCAAAAATAACCCTCCCTTTTCAAATCTCACAGGTCTCTGTAAGCATCCCTTGCAGTCCCACAAAGCATCTCACCTGTAGACCACCATCTGTTGCGCCAGACCAAAAAATGACCCCTGGAAGGACTCTTACCTGGTGCTAACCTCTTTTCAAAAGTTTTACATCAGTGTGCTTCTGCTTGTTTTCTCCAATATCTGCAAAGAGCTCTCTCAGTGAATAAAGTTTGCTGTCTCAAACACAAAAAGGGAGAAATCTGGTATTTAATAAAAAGAACAAATCTAAAACTTCTTTAAAAATCTTTGGTATTTTGCTTGTGGGCCCCCTGGCTTTACTGTTCTCTCTCTGCTTTACTTTACTCTATACAGAGACATAACTCGCCTACTCTTCAAAAGGCAGAGCCGCATCAGGGCTGCATAAAAAAATTCCCTGATGAAGCAAGATCCAAATGAGCTGCGTGTTGCAGTGCAGGAGAAGTCAATAAAAAGTGGATGAATTTTCATTCGGGGAACAATTATGTGTTTTTGTCGTGGGATGATGTTTACCTCAGTAGTTTGTGCAGTTTGTTTGTGTCTCATTTTTGCATATGCACCAGTGTGCATCAGCCAAAGGTGTATAGTATATCTAATGAACCCAGGGTACGTCTTCTTTGTTTGATATGATGTGCATGCCTTGGTTAGTATGCATGCAGCTGAAGTTTCTAACTGTAGCCTCCACCTCTAACCCCTCCAGGCATGGCCAGCGGGGAGAATGGATGAAATACATAACACACAAGGATTAAAGCTATTTTTTTTATTTAAGTGCCTCCTGGCCTGCTTCATTACAGACATGTACCTGTGACTAATCCATGACACATGCATGCAAACAAGCACCACACACTGTCACACTCTGCATGACTGCATGCACATAGGCCAAGCATAGTAATGACGAGGATAACCCTCAATACGTTCCCAGCATGGCACGTGTCACAATATTTCATGTATGAAGTGCTGAAAAGTGATCGAGACGATATCACAAAACTACCAATCAAAGAAGACGTTGCTTTTTATTTTAATTTTTAGAAGGCTTCTCGCACGTTTCCTTTCATGCATGTGACCCCCCTCACCCCAGGACAAAGCACAGTTGCCCCAGCAGCAGTGTCACCACCTAACCCTTCCCCTCCACTCTCACCTCTACAGATAGAGAGGTCCCGTCTAAGTTTCAAACCCTGTAAAATATTCATCAGCACCGAAAAAGGAAAACTTTTAATACACATGAAACAAGACCCTGCTGCCTTTGTTGTCGCGCCCTATCTCTTGCTCCCTCTCTTTCCTCCCTCCCTTCCCTCCCTCCCTCTCTCTTGCCTTGTCCCTATGTGGTTCTCATGAATAATGAAGGCCCATAGAATCCAGTAGCTCAGATTGTCCCTGCAGTCGGATACAGCTCTCCTGTATTGATCAAATAAGGCTCCTTAAATAATTAACCGAGCCTTTGTCATGCAAATGAGTGGCCACAGCAGCGAGTGTGTCTCTGCACGCCCGTGTGGCTGAGTTCAGATCATTGGGAGTTGCTGAAGGTTCATGTTGGGTGAGTCTTATGAGGGGCATTTCAAAGCCGTGTCAGTAGACTGTTGGGGGATATGCACCCTTGTAAGATGATCAAGAAAATTATTTGATTTTATTAATCGATTGGTGCATCTGTGCTAGACCAATGAACCCTTATTTTTCCTTCGGTATCTCACCTTTTTTTTCACAAATCCCCCTTCCCACAACTCCATCTGTGAGTCAGATGATAAACTGTTGTTATGAGAAAGAAGAAGATAAAAAAACAAGGGCAGGCAGAACAGAAAAACAATAATTTATAACTGCATCTTTGCCGAGCCTCCTTTTTACAGAGAGTTTACAAACTGCAAGAGAAAGGAGATGAGATAACTTTCACTCATTGTGCTTCTCATTTATCCGTGCTCTTCAATAGTTCTGGCAACATACAGGCGCTTGGAAAGAGAACCTGCCATGCAACTTTGTCTCTTTCTTCCAAGGACAGGCTCTTTTGTAATGCAACAGTTTCTTTGTGACAAACAACTCATTTTCATTCGGCACCCCTTATTTTCATTCTGTGACTTCTGTGTAAGTGGGTGTCTTTTCTGTTGTCTGCTACCTTTTGTTTTAAGTGCAAAATATTCCCCAGGACTGGCCAGACTGCATCCTGATAGATGTTAAGGAGCTTGGTGCATTGTATTCTCACTGCACATGCTCTCTGAGTTACAGAGAAAAAAAAACAAAAAAACATTTCAATAAGCACTTTGAAAACAGCCATGCAGAAAGCAACAGAGTTCGTTTGAAAGTCAAAAACATAGTCAAAACTTTCAATTTCCAATTGGTTTAAATAGCGTTTTCCATATTTTGAAAGGCATGGTACATGTTTTGAAATGCAAAAACATTATTCTTCTGTCTTTCTTCATCTTTTTCTTTCTTTTATCACTTCCTCGATTTCAGCCAATAGGCTATAGCACCTTCAAGAACAATAACTGTCACGCTCAACTAATTGCAAGCCATGCTGACCATGGTCCTGATGAAGACCCATATATATTTATGTGTGCTTTTTCAAACATTTTTTTTTGCCATGAAAAGAAAAGGCAATTTAAATGGCACAAATCCTACACTGTGCCATCGATTTGTTTTTCAAGGAGATTTGCATTTTAAGATTTTGAGTCAGCTAACAATTCCATGCCAAGAGCCCCTTACAAGACAGAATAAGCACATCAGATGCTAAGTATCCGGAGAGCACCTGTTTGTTCGTCTACTCCATTGTCTTCATAGTCTAAGAGCTTATAAGAGTGCAAACCATAGTGTTTTATTCTGAATGAAACAATATAACTGGTAATGCTTGAGAATTGTGAGCAGCAAATGCAATAAGAGCAGCACGATTGTGCAATTACAGTTTCTAAAGTTATTGTTGTGTTTCAATACTGTATACATTAAACAAGCTGCCCAGCTCTTCTGTATAGAACCCAAAGATTCATCATTGTAAAACATTTGTCAGGCCCCCAATACTAATTCCTATCAGTTCAATTTTCACACTATTAACCTTCCTTATATTTTAAGAAGACACTGAAAAGCACTTGTTTGGAGCCCATGTGAAAACCAGCATTGGTGCCATTGTGGTTATTTTTATGTAAGTTTTATGGTGCACTTCATACTTGTTTGTCCCTGCACAGGTGGTTACTTAGTTTTCTGAGCTCTAAAGAAGCTTTAAGAAAAAAAGACTTCTTGGCTTCTCTCCCTTAGATATAACTCAATGGCAACCAATGGCACCAACTTTGACTGCTATCTATTCAACTCATTTTCTTTGTATTTCCATGGCAACTGGCAGTATATGCACTCTGTTCTCATTGAATCCTTTCTTTTCCTCATCATGCTAATTAAGACCAACTCATAAGGATCACGCCAATAAGTGCTCTTTACTGTATTTTCTTCTCTCGTGCTCCTCCTCCACTCCAGGCGTTACTCTGCTCATTTCATCACGATGGCGCCGAGAGTTAGCGGCATAAAAAACCCAGCTTTAACATTTCTGCTACTTATATACTGTTCAGGTACGATGGGGTTAAAAGTGGATTCCATAGCAAATTAAATACTGTTAATTTTACCCTCCATAGATGAGCTCTAATGTCCTTCTTGAGTGTGCAAATATACACGTTTGAATGTGTGTGTATACTGTATATGATACCTGTGTGTTTGTGTATTTGTGCTGTGTGTGCATGCTTGGCTGCCTGCGAGCATACGTGCCAATGTCCTAATGCTCATGTGTGTTTCAGGGGATATTAAGTAAACACAACGCCCCCTGAACTCTCAATGGGCAACCTTTGGAGAAACAAAAGTGTCGCCTCAGCATTCAGCTTTGATCAGCAGGCAGCAATTTTATAGCACTGTCCCTTATTTTCATGTGTTGCTGGGGGATGCTGCCAGCTGAGGTTGGTTCTTTATCTCCACACCAACCCCTGCTTAGCTTTGGTCTTCCAAATCTGCATAAAAAAAGATGCACACATCACCGAACACTTGTGTTTCTTTCTCAGAGTCTATTGAATTTCCCTTTGGCTGTTTCTGTCTTTCTTTCCTTCAATTAAAAAGCAGAGAGAACCACTATTGCATCTGGAAGGGAGGGATGCCAGAAATGGAAAAAAAAGAGACATCAGATTTCTGTGAAACAACTTGGCGCTGACTGTACGTCTGGAGCACCGGGACATTTCCCGGTGGCCTGAGGGTCTATTTGGCCTGCTGTGAGCAGTCAATGTGCACAGCAAGTATGAGTGAATATACCTTTCTGAGTACACGCATCATCATATGCAAGTGTGACTCCTGCAGTTAGCTTATTGTGCTCAAAAAATGACATCATAGTGTCCATTGTGACACAAATAGCAACTGTTTCCTGCTTCTTCTCAACTTACAGTTTACAACTTGACGCCATTTACTGCAAGTGAAATGGATTGTAACAAGAAAAGGAAAGGTGGAGCAGAGAGGGAGAAAATGAGGAAGAGAAAGGCCAAATACAAAAATTCTTCAAAATGAGTGCCATGTTTGCCAGACAGGGACCAGGTTAGTCTACACATTCCCAAAAAGGCTAGCTAAGTAGCCTGGCTAATGACAGTGTTACAAAATGGCCCGCAGGCTATGTAGCGAGCACATCTCTCTGTGGAGGAATTCAATCATAGCAATGATGAGTTCCACAAAGCCATCATATAACGTTGAAGGCAGTGTGTTTCAATCAGTAAAAAATAGCATAAGCTAATGAAAGTGCATAAATTCTGAAGCCTACAGTTAATGAATTAATCACAGTAGCTTTATCAGAACATTACTGGGATCTACAACTGTTTTAGCTGAATGTGATATATCTAGAGACACAGGTAGGAGTTCATGTGGACAGGTTGGCCTGGGATGAATTACTATCCCAGTCCGCATCTGGAAACAACCGAGGTGTATTTTCATCTCTCCGCCACATTTCCTGTGTTTCAAATCAACTCCATCCCTGCGTCTGACTTTGTGGCCACAAAAGAGCTGTTGAGCTCGACAACATTGGTGAATCGCATTAAATTGGAATGGAAAGGGGCAGTTGACATTTGCGTAGATTTTTTCGTCAATAAGCATCGTCACCCTTGGACGCCCCGTGATTAACAGCAGCCGACCTTGATTTAATTACTACTCTAGATCCGCATCTATCACCTGTCACTCACACAACCCAACACAAAATGCCAAAGAGGCACAGAGAGCATGATGGGAGGGGAGTTTGAGAAGGCGGAGTGATGGGGGGGAGAGAGAGTTGAAAATGTCATCGTCTCCATCTATTTCACAATCGCAAAGCACCAAACTAACTTTATGTATTTATATGAAAAGATGTCATTATGATATGAGATTGCCAGGGATAATTATGCAACATTTTCCAAGACTCTATAATTAATCATGTCACAGGTTATTAAACACTCCTGCTACTTTCTAAGATTAAAACTAGTAACTAATAAAGTACTAAAATATGTTTTTAACTCTCGTTTTTTTATATTAACACATGGCAGCTACAGCTCTTCAACTTCTGTGTTCACCATGGAAGTCCTCATTCAGCTTTCTCATCGAATCAATGCTTCTCAGCTCTCTGTTTGCAACTCACGCATGCCTACAGGGACCAGAAGCATTCATTCCCCACAGCTATTCTTAACATGCTCACTTGATGGCTTTAGTACACAAACACACTCACACACACATATACTGAGACAAGTCAGGCCCTGCCAGGGGAAGGCAGGCAAACTTTTTGCCCCAGCGCGGCGACATCTCCCCAGGATAGGGAAAAGTAAATGAACAAGAGTGATTTGTGTGTAAGCGCGGAACCGAACGCACAATGTGTTTCGCCGTAAAGCTTTTCTGTCAGCTGTGAGGGCTGTGAGAGCACACGGCCCATACAAATAGGCTGCCCTGGGGCCCCGCTTCCTCTACTACGCCACGACCATCAGCAGCAGATGACAGAACGGGGCGACACACGGGGAGGAGAGCTGAGGCTAGATCAGCGCTAAAAGGGGGAGACTATGGCTGGCGGGAGGGGTTGAGAAAATGAGAAGGACCAGCATACAGACATGTAGGGGAAAGTTTAATGTCGTAAATAACTGGCAAAAACAGAGGATGAGATGAGAAAAAAACAAGAGTTTGAGGAAATGAACCTGAAAATGTTATGAGCAGATGACGCAGGGAAAGGCATGTTTACTGTAAGAAGTCAGATATAATGAGTCTGTTCATTATCGGTTGCTGAGAAGAGCAGTGAGGGTGTATTTAATAATATGTAATGAGAGAGACAGAGACAGTGTGACTGAGATGGGAAAAAAAGCTACAGAGAAATAAAGCCAATAGATTGATACTAAGTGATTGATACTAAGTGATTGACAAAGTGAGACAGGGGAAGATAAAGACAAGTAAAACGTAAGCGAGTGGGGGAGGGGGGTAAGAGAGACATTGCTGGAAACTTTGCTATGACAACCTTTACAGAACTCAGCATGCTCCCAAATGTGCAGCTGAAATGTCAGCGACAGTACAAAAGAGGATGTTCTACACACACACACACAAACTGCGTATCTACAGCTGACACAATCGACTCGTATTTTAAGTTGATTAAAAATGCAAAAGTGATAACACATGCATGCTCTGTCCTAAAATCTTTTCATGTTTTGTTCTTTTTTTCTGTCCTTTTCTCATCCTCCGCTGTTGGATTCATTCTGATTCAGCTGCAAGGAGCCACATTTACTCACATTGAACCCTAAATGTGTGTCATTTCTTACCTGAATATCCATCAAAAGTCTCTGAAAGCTCGTAATGGAATAAACAACCTGAGTCTAATTTTACAGGAAATTTGGAGAATATTCAAAAAGCAGCCTCATATGACTCATTCATGGCTTGTTTTGTGTGTATGTGACGGAGTAAAAAAAAAGTGTCCCACCTGCTTCAGCACCTTTTAATGATTATTGATGAAGTCGCTCCGTTAAAGAGAAAAACAATTAAGACCCTGCCAGTGCAGGAGTCCACACTCCTAATGAGCGAGGAGCGTGCCCGGGCCTGCTAGCCTCACTGCTGACTGGTGTGTAAAACCCTAATGGAAGCAACACTTGTTTTAATCGCACCTGAATCCAAAAGGCTGGAGGTAGCTGTCACCATCAATGTCTTTACAGGACTTTAGCTTACGGTGGCTAAAGCGGCAACAGATGGGCGAGGGGTATTTTCGGAGAGCAGCAACACAAGATGAGTCCTTGAGTGTGCAGCTCGCTGGAGCCCAGGGGGGTGGCGGCGTGTGCGGGCAGCTTTTCACATCTGCTGTTTACACATGGGCAAGCTGACCCTTCCCCTCTCCCGCAGGCCGACGAGGAACCCAATAAAATCATCAGCCTCTGCTCCATGAGTGCCCTCAACTCCTGCAGCATTTCTGAGATTCTCCTGCCCTCCACCCTGACACTCCTTCTCTGCTCTTTTTCTTCCACATCACCTAGTCCCCTATCCTTAGCTGCCATCTCTTCCAACACTCCTTTCCTTCCTTCTTCCTATTCTGCCATGAGCTCATTCTAAGCATCCAACAGTTTTATAATTTATAGCAGAACCACCGACTGGCTGACCTTTTTCCACCTCCAGCTGTTTCCTTCTCTCCCTGGCTTCTCTCCTCTCTTGCTCGTCCTGTCTCTGTCTCTCTTGCAATCTTTCTGACCATCTACATGCAGAAAATAGGGCCAGCGAGTGTCATTGTGCTGCGCCCTGTGTATGAGAAAAGAGTGTGAGTAATAGAGCTGAAGGGATGAGCGAGAAAGAACAAATAACAACGTCCTCCAAAGAGCTACGTCTGAGAAATATTAGCTCTTCCTCAGTGTATATGTGGGTAAGTGTGTGTGTGTGTGTGTGTGTGTGTGTCAAATAGACAACACCAGGCCTGACTGGTGGATTAACAGAGCTCACACACACTCGCATACACACACACACTCACATACACATTCTGTCACAACAGCAAAATCCTCCGCTGGATTTGAGTGCATCATTCTGTCTTTCTAGCGTCCGCTCATTCCCTTGTTCTGAACCCCCAATCTCATCCCGCAGAGGATTTACGAGGGGGTGCACCCTATCGCTCCGACGCCACACAATCGCAATTGGACTGAGTGCAGCCTCATTCCAAAGCAGACATCCATTAAACCAAGGTATTACTGTAATACAACTATAGGACAACTCTATCTCTTTCCATCTCCCGCCGTCTCCCTCTTTCAGGCTGAATAAGACCAGCCACAATGATGTCATTAATAAACATTCTGCCATAGTGTACAGTCATTTCATTTCCATGCATATCAGATTAAAATGCCATGCAGCAGCGACTTTATATATTTAAATCAGAATAGCAGAAAAGCTGTTGCAGCAGGAGGATCAAGGTTATACTGTTCGGATGATGATTAAGTTTGGGTCTTCTTAGGCTCTGTGTTGAATTCTGTCAACAAAATATGAGTCCATCGACAGCTCCCCTTGGCTGATAGGCTGAAGAGACAGGATTTTAGCAATCTAGTCTCCTCACCCCCCTGTGGTCTCCAGTGTCTATCCTCCTCCCCAAAGACTCTCCGATCCAATTACCAGCCTGGCACGGCTCGGCTCAGCTCTGCCAACCTGGCTGAACTTCTCTCTTCTACTCTTCTGTCTCCCTTACGTCCCCCATCCCTCGCTCACTCTACCTTTATCTTCAGTTCCCTCTTCGTTTACCCCGCTATGTGACGCCGTCACGCTCTGTCAGCCTGCAGCAGCATGCTTTTTTCCCCCTTTGCATTGTAATGTGTGTGTGTGTGTTTGTCAACTGTGCACTGAGAGGGAGTTTCAGGCTGATTAAAGAGATGATTTATAGGAGCATGATGTTAGAGGAATTCCCTGATCACTCCTCAAATCGCGTCTTCTTCAAATGAGCTCGCTCCACTCAACCACAGTCAACCGCAGAAGAAAAAACTCGCCCCCAAGACACATGCATACTTATGTACTCACGCACACTTGCGCATTTATCTTTATTCATATCGGTGGACATGCATGCTGCTGAGGAGTCGCTCAGATCTTGCCTATATATGATATAGTACCACACAATATGATTTAATACCACACAAATTATTCACAATGAACCTTAAAGGTCACATATCATCCTCCTTTTCAACATGTTGAAATAGGTCTCTGAGCTCCACAAAAAAAGGCTGTGAAGTGTTTTGTTCTAAATCCACTCTGATCCTGTATTTGATCATGCCTATAAACCCCTCTATTTCAGCCCTGCTCAGAACAGGCTGTTTCTGTGTCTGTACCTTTAAATATGTAAATGAGCTGTGTCTGACCACGCCCCAGACTCAGAGGGCAAAACAAACACCTAGCTGTGGGAGTGTTTAACCAAATATTTAATAGTATTTTGCATCATATGTTACCTTTAGAGACTTGATATTCGATCTTAACGTATTTGACAATGTTTGTTTCACTGTCAGTATGTAATCACAGCAAGAATGAGCTCGCTAACTTAGCAGCAAAATCAGCTAATAGCGCTCCTTTAGACATAAAGAACTCTCGACTTCGTTATAGCAGGAAACAAACACATATACTGCTTTTCTATTACCAAGCATAGTGCTGTTGTAGAGCCAAAACAATTGCCTTAATTGAGGTAGCAGAGTAAGCTGAATGCAATAGTACTAAACTGTTAGTGAGGGCAGCAGAGCAGTAAACAGAGTGAGTAACTGAAACAGACAGGATCACTACAAAGGACCAAATAAAAAAGAAATTAATATCATCCTCTGCTGCTTTTACCGGTGTGTGATATCCATCGTTCAACAGGTTCTTTTGAGATGAAATTTGGCAATTTGTCTCTCTGTTGTATCCACTTGCTCTCAGATATCCTCACAGTTTTCTTCTGCATCAGTTAGCGATTTCCTATATTTCCCAGGAAGCCTTTGGAGAACGTGCCTGGGTTGGTTATATTCAGCTGGATTATGTGTGAAGCCAGAGAAAGCAAAAGCCAATACCAATATTGATGAAAATTAGCTTTGTATGAGCAAGGAAGCCAATTTTCAGTCAAGAAAATAAATCTGTGCAGCCTCTAAATGAATCTCCCTATTGCACCATGTCCTCTATACAATACTACACAAGTAAACACAAGTATACATCTTATTGCTCTCGATAGGGAGAACATGTCATGCTCTCACATCAGCAGGTTGGCTCAACAAACCGTCTGCTTGTCTTGCGCTGGAAAATGAACGTATAAACATAAGCTACGAAATCTGGGGCCTCTTTTTAGACTTTCTTGAAAGTGAAGTGGTGTATCAGAACCTAAATGTATAATCCCTCTCCTCCTTTTTTTTTTCTCACTCTGCATGAAATAAATGGTAAATGGACTTGAGCTTGTATAGCGCTTTCTAATCTTCTGATAACTTCAAGAGCTTTTACTCCACAGGTCACACCTACACATTCACACACTGATGGCAGAGGTTGCTATGTAACCATCAGAAGTAACTAACCTCATTTATACACATTCATACGCTGCCGACAAAGCAGTGGGAGCAATTCAGGGTTAAGTTTCTTGCCCAAGGACACATCGGACATGTTGCTGCAGAAGCTGGGGATCGAACCCTCGACCTTCTGAGTGAGAGACGACCCCTGACTCTACCAACTGAGACACAGCCGCTCCAAAAGAGTGTGATGAATGAACTGCACATTGTATATTTTATTTGAATTGTATGGCATATAGCTCCTACTTTTTTTTCTTGTTCTTGTCATGATGAGATATAAGGGGTGGGGGGCTGCATAATATTCATGCATCCTTGATTTATATTCTGTAAAAGGCACAATAAATATTAGAACTATAAATATGATACTGAAGGTGAGATGCCTTATTGGAGCACTTGAAATACATCTATTGATTTACATAAAAACAATTAGATCAGACTAGGAGGTGTTTTTACTTTCACAATTTTTTTTTCGTTTCTATATTTCTTGATTAAGGATGCACATGCCAGAAACCTTTAGAAAACAAGAGATCAGGGCCCCAGTATATCCCATCATGCACTTGGACTGTCTGCCTTACAGTCCTTTGCAAGCCTTATAGAGACAGACCAAGACAAACATGCTTCATTCTCTTCAACTCAGTCAATTCTCTTCGACTAATTGGCTAGTCTTTCAAAATCAGATGAAGAAATGTGGACGATGAAAAAACCTACATGCAGCCCAAGCAATGACCTATCTCTGAATCCTCGTCATTCATTGCAACAAATTCTAAAATCCACTGAGGAGATAGGCCCCGCTCTTAGGGTTTGAGATAATTTTAGATTAATATGTAATCAATAGCCACTGTCTGGTTTTGTTGTGTAACCACTATAAGCAAATTATGTGTTAGATGGGATTTATAGACGGGCTGTGTGTGTGTAATGTTGTTCTATTGGAAAAAAAAGTTTGATTTCAGGACACACTGGGAGTGTTTATTTTTTTCTGTTTTCTTTTCCTGTCTGCTTGTAGAGGCCTGCAGAGAGAGAAAAAGGCCTTGAATAGTAATAAATATGTGCTGTACTGCGAGTTCAGTTCAGTGGAGAGATTCATTAACAAACCTTGATGATTTATATGTATTTTTTTTGTTACATCACTCTCAGTGCGGGGCTTTTGGCTGATGTTAAAAAACGTTATCCTCTCTCAAGGTTACGCTTTCCTTCATTTCCCCTGATTCCTCCGTTTCTTCTTCAAAGTAATTGTTTCACGCTATGGCTGTATTCAGACTGTGTGAGTTATTAGCTGGATCCTCCGGCAGGAGTGTGGGCTAAATGGAACGGTGTCAAGAGGCTGGCTGCCCTGCTGCTGCGGCTGTGTGTGTGTGTGTGTGGGAGGATGACTGGGAGTTAAGTAACAATAGAGAACGCAGTGCGATATTTAGCGTGTGTGTCTGTACATGTGTCTGTCACATGTTTTTTTTTTTTCAAATGCAGCGTCTCTTAACCGTCAGTCCAGCTTAAAAGTCCAAATCCAAAATACTGCATAATTGTGCGAGATGATACAGAAATGGCGGTGTATTTTTGGTCTGAGAGAGTGTGTGCATTTTGGAGATAAATGTGAATGTCTTCAAGCATGAGTGTGTGGGATGGCGAGGGTATGATGTTAAAGGAGAGAGGTCTGTAGCGACAGCAGGAACACCCAGAGGGCAGAAGAGGGAAAAAGAGAGGTACTTATTTGAAGCTGTTTGCTTCAGAGTTTGAGACTCTGGAACAAGAGCAGACTGGAGGGGCAACATCAGACACACATGTACACACAATAAAAAAACATGACGACAAACATAAAAATAACGTTGATTAGTTGTGTAAATTGCACAATAGTTGTTAGTTTTTTGTTACTTTTCTTGAAAGACTGATCATTTAATCATTTCATGAAGCCCTATCCCATCATTGATTCATTTTTTATTGTGTTATATATTTTTCAGTATACAGAATTATAAGTATCTATTTAAGATCTTATTCCATATTTTAAATTTAAATGGCTGTGGCTTATAGGGTAAACTGGAATTAATACTATAATAATATCAACAACAGTGTTTCTGTTCAATCGCCTTAAAATAAAGCTTGACAGATCGACCGATCGACCTGCCAGTTGATAGTATTTATAGGATAATATTGGACAATATTAGCATATCACGTGACTATTGGTATCGGCTGCTTTTATCGCCCATATATGCTGATATAAGCAGGTTCATTTTTCAACATTTGTTTCTCTATAGTCTTTCTTCATAATTGTTAATTTCTAATTGAAAAGTTGTGTTTCTGGGCACTGTGGTTATTCTGGCTAATAAAAGCTTTTGTCAAACTGTGTGTGGGTTTACTAACTGCATTTGAAGGATCAACACAACACTTGTGTGTGTATATCTTTATACTTCAAACTCTAACGATCAATGATAGATCAGTGAAAGACATCGGCAGATATATCTGTATCAGAGTTTTTATCCTCCCTTATATCGTTATCGGTATCAGCCCCAAAAATCCATATCAGTTGTTCCCGACTTGAAAACAAGAAATCACCACAAAGAGATGAAGCTCTTATTTGACCAATCATTCAGCAGACTCTTACAAACAGATTTCACCATAAAAATAGCCAGGCAAAGTTGGTTGGTGTAGCTCTCTGCTTCTGTGGGACATTCCAGTTTGTGTCCAATGTGATGACCCCTGTGGACACGGCGGTACCTCCTCTCTCTCTGCTGATCTTATCCTGTACATGTGTAAAAGTTATGACCAAAAGTCTCTTTCTGTTTTATTGTTTGACAGTCAAAATGGCGTCTCATTGTGAAACCTTGCCGTATAGAAAAGGTTGTTATGGCAGCCTGCAGTTAATCGCTTCGTCTAACACTGAGCCGCTGGCAAGTGATAACAAGCGTTAAATGTTTCCATATATGAACAGTCAGTCTTGTCACTGCTTTTGAAGGTCACATAGAGTCATCAGTTTTCATTTCACAGGAGCTTAAACGTACAATGTGCTGGGTTTTTTTATATCAAGAATTGTGTCGCAAACTTTTGGCAACTCCCCCAGTTTGTTGACAGAGTGGATGACAATACTTTTATGTCAACCAAATAGGTCTTAATTACACTCGGGTTCCTAACTGGATTATTGCCATAATATTTACACAAATCTATTAGAAGACACAATTCTGTGATTTTACAAAGTGGTCCTTAAAAACTACATAACTGAGGTTTTCACATTTTTGACATTACATTTTATTTATTTATATTTTATATATTTTTATATTTATATTTATTTATTATTTTATTTATATAGCCAGTTTAAAATAAATTATTTGCAAGTCTTTGCAGAACACCAGAAGTATTTTCTCAGCTGTCAAAAACCAAGAACCTACTTTTCCCACAATAAAACCCTTCCATCAGTATTCGACTGGAGATACTGGTATATAATCCTTACAGTAGCTAGGGGCGATAATTGGCTTAGCGGTTAGGTCAGGCTCAATGTGCTGAGGCTGTGGTCCCCCAGGTGGACGGCCCAGTCTATCCTGCGGCTCCTTTCCCCCATGTCCTTCACAAGTCTCTCCCCAGTGTCCTTCTCTATCTACTGTCCTGTTGAATGAGGACATAAAAGCTACAAACATTAGCTAAGGTTGCAAACAGCTTCCAGCCTCATGCAGGCATACCTGATGTGGCTGATGTCATTTGAATTTCAAATCTCAAGACTTTTTTTTTTTCCACGTTCTAACTTGTAATTTGAAGTGTTATGACTGGAGGCAGTTTATCAGAGTATTGCCCGCCACATGTAAACAGACTTTGATGTGTAAAATTAGTTCAATTCACCTCAAGGAGACTCGTGTGCATGACAGAAAAATATATATTTAATTCATAGCGTGATAAATAAAGATCAGGACTGATAGAAAAATATATATACATTGATGTAGGATTAATGTTACAGCTCTATTTCTAGGGAATCCCCAGGTTGCTTTAATCTTCGAAGGCTGGCACTACAACTGTTCTGCTACCTGCTGGTGTTTCCCTTTAAGTCACATGAACGACACAAAGTCCCATTGATGCTAAAAACGCTCCTCCTCTTCTCTTTCAGTCTCTCTCTGATTCTCTCTCACACACACAGACGAGCTGCCCTATTAAAAGCTGCAGGAAAAAAGCAGGCCTCCTTTGTCCTATTACTGTGGAGGGAGGATGATGTTAGTGAAGTTGGCAGCCGTGGATGACTGGGAGCCACCAAGGCCTTGGTCAGCTGACATTAGCCTGCCCCTTCATTGCTACGCAGCCCTGCAGCAGTGTCAGTGTGTGTGTATGTGTGTGTGTGCACGCGTGCCTATTATACTATTTGTCCTTGTCTAAATCTAACTTCTGGATGGAGTAGTCTTTGTGGATGGCTGGACAGGAGAGAAAATGAGGGGGGGGGGGGGGGGGGGGGGAGAGAGATAGAGAGAGAGAGAGAGAGCGACAAAGAAGGTGGTAATCTGAGTGGATCTAAGCGCTGATCCTCTTTGGCTCTCATACGGGTGTGCAGGAGGTCACATGGAAGTGTGAGCTCTGGGATAAGATGGGCAGACAAACAGAGGAGATACCAGATTTGGACGGAAGCTAAAGTCACCCAAAACAGATTGAATAGGATCAGCTTTATAGCAGCATAAATATAAAATATGGAAGAATAATTTAAGCTTGCCGTCTGTTTTCTATTATCTGTGTGTGTGTGTGTGTGTGTGTGTGTGATGCAACTCAGTCGGGAACCACATCTGCCATCGGATTACACACACACACTCACATCAAGGTATAATAGGGTCGATGATGTTAAAATTGTGTGCCAGCTGTAGAGCCCAAAGTATAAACTGAGGCAGTGCGTTGAGCTCCCAGTCCTCCAACTGTGGTCCAGGGATGAGGTTTAAAAAGCAGAAAACAGTCCAGATGGGTCAGTAGCACAGAAACCAAAGCCCTCCTTAACCTGCTGGATCAGGGAGTCAGCCATACCTCACAGAGATCTCACACAATCTCTCATACACTGACACACATGCAGACACATCTCCTCCTGCACACACACTCTCGCAGACCGAGTTAAGCCAGTCGAATCGGTTACAAAAAATTCAATCCACAATCCTGAAATGTAAGGTAATAAAACATGGCTCACTAGTTTGTTCATGGCAACCGCTGTAGAATAGCTCCCGCCTTCCTTTATAGAGAGAATGTCATAAAAAGATCAATTTGTTTCCTTGGGAATAAGCAATAATACAGTGCATTTAATATTCCCTTTTACAGACTTGTTTATTTTCATGTAGACTGGAGCATTAGAGATGCCATTATAAGGCCGGGTAAATTGGTCCTCTGAGGCTTGGCCGAGCCCGTAACAAGCACCACCATTTCTGAAACATTTATGCAACATCGGCCAACATCACAGCTTTTTAATATTTGTTATGAAGAATTGTTTCCTCCCTATAGATGATCAAGAAAGTGTAATTGCACAGAGCAGATATCTTTCGGTTATTCTTTCCTTCTCTCATCATGCGAAACAGCACGAGGAAGGGAAAAAGCCCATTCTGCAGCCCCCTCGTTCTCCACCGAAAAAAAACAGCCATTAACTTGTTTTTCCTTTTTCGAAGTTTATCACTAATTAATGCCGGAATTAGCAGACTGATTGTCTTGAAAACTTCCAAAATTGTTCGGCAGGACGTTTTGAGAATTGCTCTCCCTCACCCGACTCTAAACGTGCAATTATGCAGATCAGCTGCAGCTCTGCTTTGCTGCACCGAAGACGAGCCGGGGAGCGAGGGGGGAGAAATGTGTAAAAAGAAAGGAATATGTGCACGTACGTTGTTAGCAATTACTTTTTCTCAGAATAATAGTCAGGCGACTGAGGGGCACATGGAATAAATAAGAACATAAATCGGGTTTAGGGCACATTGTTATCGTAGCTGTGCCGGCGCTGTGACTGTGAAATGGAGAAGACAGTTTCACCGCTTCAAAAATCACTCTCGCCCACTGGGCTAGTGTTCCTCAAGTTCAGGTCACCCCGATGTGATATCCTTTTTGCCGATGCTGAGTGCAGGGTCCTGAAATTCCATCCTACACTGGATTTCACTCCTCTACTTAATGTGGTGTCTTGGCTTGAGCACATGCCTCTCTCTCAAATAACTCCCAAGCTAGGATGAGGGGCTAGGAAGTGCCCCTTTCTCCGAACAAGCCTCTGTTTTCTAGTCAAACAAAACAGAGACAACAAAAAGTGATGAACACAAAAAGGAGGGAACGACAAATTCCCAATCCCCTCTCTTTTTTGGGGGGAGAAACATAAAATAACCAATCCATTATGTGAGCACCACCCCTGCTGTGTTCCCCTGATTCCCTCTAGCTATTAGCAGCTTAGGACACAAATAGATCACAGAAGATATTAAAAAGCAGCGGGAATCGAACAGTTTAAAAGCCCCACCGTAATCCTCGCTGTGGAGAAAAAACACGTCTTGAATGCAGTCAAATTATTTTTCCGCTGATTCTTTCTCCTTTTTTTACGGTTATTGTTTTTACTCATATTCTAAAGTGTGCGTTTTTATTGAATTCACTGATGCGACAGAAAGGTGATGTGAGGCGAGGGTGGATCATAAGCCAAAGTTAAACTTATCAGCGACATCATCAGGAAGAAGACAGACGGCCCCTAATTCTCTCTATGTTCATTTGTTTTTGATTATTTTTTATTTCACTCTTCCCAAACGGGGATGACTCAAAGAGAGAGCGAGCGAGAGAGAGAGCGAGAGAGCACTGTTTTCACTCAGGCTAAGCTGCTTCTGTGCTGAAAGTATTGTGCCAGGTCGGAGCGGTATAGAGGCAGATTCAATAACAAACACTCAGGAGACACGTGTAATGTTGTTCATAACAATGAAAATGTACAGATATATTTATTATATATTGAATTTCGAGGCTTGCCTCCCAAAACTTCAGAGACAGACTGAAGCATTACAGAAAATCAAACTTTTTGTCAGAAGTGATCGTGGAAACAAGCAGAGAGTGACGTTGATGTTAACACTGTTTGACACGGCCTAACTGACGGCGCCTGTGTGTGATACAGAAATCATATCTGAGGATTATTGTTTACTGTGTGACATAATAAAATATTGGAAGACATTGTAGGACAAAGTGGTGTTGTAAGTGGTGTTTAAAATAGGCAAGGTACTCATGGGTAAATTACACATTTGGCACATTACAGGTTATTAGTTATAGTTAAATTGTACAGGTATCAATTCTTATGTCTGCACGGTGTATGTACATTTTCAACTATTCTCATTCCCGCATGAGATATGTATATTTCCCATAGACTGTAAATATTAATGGACAAAGCCTGCAGGGGGCTCTGGAGGCTCATCAGCAGCAGCCGCCATGTTGGAAATCCTGTCTCAGTCTAACTTTCAGGCAACCTAACGACAGGCTGAGAGCTGGAGCTGAGGCGGGTTTTAAGGCTCTTGACAAACCGTTACATCACACCCACCTGTCAATCATGTCAGCCACGCGCCTAACTATGGATCAAACGTACTGTATCGTTCATAATATCAAAATGGAGCTGTTTTATATAAACAAATTCACTGCCCGTACAGTGTGTGCCAGTGATGACAATAACTAATTAGACCTATTAAGGTTTCTTTAAAGGTATGAATTATGTAGAATTTTATTAGAATGTTTACATAAAAATATCTAAATTAATTAAAAATTGACTGGACCTAAATATATGGGGTTTTTATGTTAAGTATGAATTAACTCAAATATTTCCAACAGTTATCAAATCCAGAGAAATCCTTCATTTTTTAGTTGTAACTGGATGTTTCTTATTTTTACAAATTGCCTCACAGAGGGATGAAAATGAATGTATTTCTGAGATGCATAGACAATAGGGGATGCTCTGACTTGAGGTGTATAATAAGGAGAGATTACACGATGTCCTTGGGATGTTTGATGGACCGTGTGATCTCCATTGTCCAATGAATCCATAGGATCCCACCATCCATGCTCCCTTACTCCTGCTTTAATAACTGTGCTGCAAACCCCCCCACTGGATTTAACTCCTCTACTCCATGTAGAGGAAAATGAAATACCGGCAGACATAATAAACATGACGGCAGTTTAAGTGATTATGTCGATGCGCCTTCACAAACTAAATCCATGAAAATCCATGAAACTAAATCCATGAAAATAGCACAGGATGTGAGTGTCTGCTCAAAGACACAGTCTGAGCAGTGCAATGGAAAGGCAGCCTTTTTTACACTCAAATTGCTCTTAAGCCTTTTCACAAAAAGATTAGGCTGACCTTACATTAGATGATATCCAAATTGATTTCAGTTTTAGGCAAATTTCCAACTCTAGTCGAGTCTAGTCGAGGCTGATCTAGTGCTTATGTGATATTACAACCCTGAGTGTGTAGACTCTGTATGAACCTTCTCAAACATGCTTTAGATCAAATACATATTTAGGATTTCTCCAATGATGCATAATTGTTCATATCAAATCATTATGTTTTCTACTTATACCAGCCTGTAAGTCTGATGTATCACTTTTTTATTAAGGAGGCCTTTGTAGGACAAACTTTAGTTTACATGGTACAGGTTGGTAACAATATTTAGATTTCTTAAGTATGAGTAGCGGTAATTAATTCAGTCTTTAGGTTCTTGATTCTTAATGAATTGAAAAAGAGGTGAAACAATGACAAAGAAAAGCCCTCAGCTTAAGTCTTGCATGTAGCAGCAGGACAAATGATTGTTTATTAAGCACCTAATTTGGCTGCAACAAGGCTGACTCTTGAGTCAAATAAAATAATGAAGTGATACTGTAACAAATTAAAAACATAATTATTCCAACTGCTGTGACAGATTGCCTCATTAGGCACTCTTTTAACAAATAAAACGAGACTTAAGTTACACATAGTCTCATTTTAAATGTGATATAGTATTGTAAATGCTCACTGGGCAGAATCCATTTGAAAGGAGCAGAGCAGTAAATATTTATTGCCTTCCTCCAATATGTGTCTCAACAGGAAAGCTGGGAAATCCAATCCTTGATCAATTTTGTCACCACCTCAAATGCAAATTAATTGAATCAGCATGGTGTCCCCCCGTCAAAGCAAAACAAGCTATAAAAGCGTCTGTGAATAAACCTTTAATCATGCAAAGGTAAATCCTCAATATGGACATCAAATGCCACGCGCTTCAAAAGAAACAATTCAAACTTGAAAGCGCCAGATAACTTCACAGTACCAATCAAACACATGCTCCCCCCCTCCCCCGCCGCCTTCCCTCAGCATTGCTGTCCTTATCAGACCTCGCTCCTCAATTACAGGCATATTTTTAAATCAGCTTGGAGTGATAGCGGCATGAAGAAGTCAGAGAACTAGGAGATGTCGAGTGTCTAGACAGCTCTGGCTAGATAAACACACACTCTCGATGTGACGTGCCCTTAGGGTCACGTCGCACCGGGGGCCCGTCAGCACTCGACACTCGCAGCGACAAAAAAGGGATCTTAAGACGCGGCGACACCTGTTCACAATTAAAAGCCAAGGAATTAAAGCTAAGTACGGATGTTCTGACCAGACGTTACAGAGAGAGAGAGAGCCATTCACACACTTACAAAAGACACACTCAAAAGGCCTCAGAGGGCGAGTTCAGGCACAATCACAACACACACTCATGTTCTTATTATTCACCATCTCTTTGTAAACACTGGATTTGAATGGCGCATACAAGTCATTCTGAGTGTGTGGTTGTGTGAGCGTGCCTACATGTGTGTGCATAATGTGTGTGTGTGTGTGTGTGTGATGAGATTAGAATCATTCAGGACATTCACGTTATTCTGTAGCTGGTGAAGAGATTGAGTGGGGTTGGGTGATATGATGGCACTTTCACAAAGGATTACTCTCTCTCTCTCTCCCTCATACACTACTCCTTATTCTCCTCCAAATCCTCACATTTGATAATGGACACTCCCTTTGTAAGAAATTGAGCTGGTGCTAAATAAAGGCTTAAGACCCACAGAGACAGAGCTCCATGCACGCAAGCATGTGATGTGTAGTGTGTGTTTAAGTTAGACATGACTTTCTGATCTGTCTTTGTTTTCTCTTCATCCTTCCTTTTCATCTCTGGGTCATAAACAGTGAGGAAACATATGAGTGGTACTAACAGGCTGAATCTGGTATTTTGTTATTATCAAATCTATCTTATCTCAACAACCAAGAAGTCATCTCATATTGGACAGGGAGAATGTCGCTTAAGTTAATCATATGAATGGAAGGCCAAGGCATTACATGTTCCCTACTATCAATTTCATTAAAACATAAATGATTAAATGTATGTTTAATGCTTGCTACTGTATACATAACGATAAGTATCGGTATGACCATTAGATGATCAAAGCTGCAATCTGGTGGCAGCTGCAGGTCATTTAATCACAGTTACCAGTAATGATAGATTCACTGAAAGGGGCAGTTTGCCGTGTTAGTGTTTGTGTGGTTTTAGTGCGGCATCATTACCTTTTTTTGGAACTATTTCAGTCGGCATCGATTTAACAATAACTCAATGTTTTTATATTCTGTAACCACCTCTCTCTATACATTCTGTCATGCAGGGGCGTGTCCAGCCTTTTTTGACTGGGCTGGCCCAACTGGGGCACTAACTTATGCAGGGGGGGCCTTAAGTGTGATGGGCGCACACATACAGTACATTCACAAATTAATATTAATCATTCACCCTTTCTTTTTTCATCCATCATATCTACGTTATAACACAAGGTGATGGGAGCATAATTCTTAATGAAACATACAGAAGTTGTATGTTCAAATTCAAAATGGGAAGTCAAAATTAAAGTTCTTAGTTTTTAAAGTACCTGCACACTGTCTAACTTACAAAAATATGTTTTGGTCCTAAAAAAAATAGGCCAGATAGATGGTTCAAGTATTTATTTACAATTTAAAATAAAAACCAAAAAATAAACTAAAAGCAGCCTTTTGCAAAACAATAGTTGCCTCTGACAAGTGAGGTGAGGGAGTTCAGGATTTTTGAGGTGGCCAGGAGTGTTGGAATGTGATTGGCTGTCTGCTTCATGTTAACTGTCCGGTTTGCTTTACCTTTGTTTGTTGTTCTGATTTTCATCACATACTATATATACAAGGTTCTTAGAAGTGAATGCATGTATGTAATCCAGCATTACTGTTAATCCTAATGACATCAACCGCTTACTCTTCATTCTATATACAGCCTTAAAGGAGTGTTTTCAATTACTGCTAATGAAGAACAAACATTTCCTACTGAGGCAGCTTTACATTCAAAGCATCCATTATTACTTAACGTCCTTTTATGTCAGGTCTTTACCAAGGTTAAGTAAGAAACTATTTAAAAAAGACATGGGGCAGTGTACGCACTTTATGAGAGCAGATCTGTTTCAAATATATCAGGCCCAAAAGACCGAGAAGGAACAGCAAGAAAGAGAAAAATAATACAGAGGGCACATCTTTAGTTTACCCTAAGGTAACTCTTAAATAATCATTAGGAGTGTGAATCTTTAAGTTTCTCATGATTTAATTTGATTTGATTTAAATTCTTTGGGTCACGATTCAAAAATCTATTCCCTATTCACAACACACATTACCTATTAAGTACAAAGTGGTCCTCATTTCAGCATTTACTCCAGTCTGCTGTGCACTAACTGCTAATTTCCACATAGTCTGTGCGTGTTGCGTTCTGTCAGCACCACGGTTTTGCTCCCACCGACAGCGCTCACCTTGCCCTACTGGGTCAGGGGAATCTTGTTATTTTTAACTGTTCAGCATTAGCCGGGTTAATTCTAAGCTCGGGCATTTGAACTGTTCCCGAGGTACTTCACTTTCGTTTGACGGACATTGCACATTGAATACATCCTCTTGTCTTGGCTAACTGTAGAAAGCACGCCCTAATGCTTTCCTTCAATGAAAACTGGACGAGCTGCTCCAAAAACAGTACAGGAAGTGTGTTAGTATGTCGGACACAGCAATAGATTACTGATGCCGCGATTTAGCTAATGTTGGCTAAGTGACTGACTAGCCTGCTGCGTCATTGTACCAAACATGGTGAAGAGAGTGCTCATAAGGAAATACAAGCACCACGTTGTGTTGGGCTCAAAATGGCTACTGGTGAAAATTTAGTTAGGACAAAATAAAGTATGTTTGCATAATCCATTGTTGGACGTTTTGAATCATCACAGAATTATAGAAATTAGTAAAAGTGATTCTGACTGAAATCAAGTTTTTCCCACATCCCTTAATAATCATGTTACACCAGGATGTAAATGTAACGCCACCATTTTTGGCTGACTTGTTTATAAGAAGGTGGTCAGTCTGACTGTGAACAGATACCTGTTGCTCGTAGAATTGCAAACAAAGCATCAGGTCACCTTTCTTTCACAGGCTCAAACTGGTCAATAGAGATACAGACTAAGAAAGAGAGCGCAAGCCCGATAAAAAAAAAAAGAGTCAGTAATGACAGAAGCGTAGAAATCTAAGCTACAGTTGACTGTAAATGCTCTCGATTACAATAAATGACTTCATTACAATAAAGATGTGTTCCACCACCCTCTGTGTTTCAATGAGTATAACTGTGGAATGATTCGCTCAAGTGTGCTCAAGTAATAGAGCTTCAGATGCAGCCTGTGGTATTTACACTTATCCTCTCAATGTGCTGGCCCAGGACTGCCAAAGAGTATTTGTGCCCACGCAGAGCACCTGAACATGCAAACACGCACACACACAGACGGGCACACACAGCTGTATCACAGTGATGGCCAGTCCCTGCCTTTCTCTGCGCTTATTAAGACATCGAAGCTTTTAGCACCTAGCTGCACTAATCCTATAGCCTTATGTTCACTGGTACTGGAGCCAAATGGCCTTATACAGAGGCTCTCCTCCTCTGACCTCGCCTCCCTGTGTGTGTGTGTGTGTTTGTGTGTGAGTGTTAGCATCTGTGACTGTTTTTGTGATGAATGAATGAGGCAAAAGAGAAGAGGGCTGAAGGTGAGACATTGCACCATTGAGGTCAGCAGGGAGGAAGAAAGAAGAGAGAATGAACAAGGGAGGGAGAAAAGAAAAAAAAGGTGTAGGTGTGTGTGTGTGGGGGGGGGGGGTATGTGGGGTTGGGGGATAGCTGCACATGAATTGCATACAAAAGCACTTACATGCACTCTGCCCCTGTGTTTATGTCCTCCTTGTCAGGCATGCAGAGCGCTGGTGTGCTTATGAGTGTGTGTGTGTGTGTGTGATTTTGTTTATGTGTGCACACTGCTGGCATTTGTGCGTGTGTGCGTGCAGGCGTGTGCAAGGCCGAGGTAGGTTAAACTTGTACTCGTGAAGTGTTCCCAGAAGAGATTAATCATCCTGTGCTGGAATGCAGCATCGTGGTCATAAATCATCACCTGACCCCTCTCTCTCTCTCTTTCACTCGCTCACTCTCTCTCTCGCTCGCTCTCTTCCTCTCTCTGCCACACGTAGCGATGGAGTCAGGGTAAAAGGAGTGTCATTGCATATCTGCTATAAACAAACAGCCAGCAGCCTTGGCAGGAGCATGAGAGGTAGGAAACAGAGCTAATTATCAAATCAAATACCAGAATCCAATCGAATAATCAGTCCAATGCTCGGAAGCCTGTTAATGACAAATCATTGACAGGAAAGCATTGATGAGATTTGAAGATTAAAATCAGGCAAATCCATATGATGTTAAAGATGTTTATGTCCATAACAATTCATTATTCTGGTAATTTAACAATAAATTCTAACTGCCAATTTCCACATTCTCTGGGTGCGTCGCGGTCCGTCAGCACTACAGCATCTTTCGCTGCTACTCTAGTCGATGCTACTGTTTCC